>NW_026694679.1:0-43903 GCF_021218885.2 Marmota monax
AGATAGATATTGGTAGGGAGGTAGATGGATCAATGCAGATAATAGATATACATGAGCGATGGATGGATGATGAATGGATTATAGATATAGATGATGAGTGGATGATAGATAAATATATGGAAGATAGATACAGAAGATAGGCTGATAAGTACATAGGGAGATTAATATAAATGAATATAGATGATAGACATGCATGTGAGAGACAGACGAATGATGAATGGATGATAGATATAGATGATGGATAGATAGATGATAGGTGATAGATTTAGATGATAGAGAGATAGAGAATTGATAGATGATTCACATATACAATGATAGGGATAAATGTGTTATGATTTAGATATAAGGTGTCCCCCAAAAGTTCATGCATGAAACAATGCAGGAATATTCAGAAGTGAAATGATTAGATTATGAGAGCTGTGACCTAACCATTGCATTCACCCATGATGTGGATTAATGGGGTGGTGATTGTAGGTAGTTGGTGTGTGGCTGAAAGAGGTGGGTCACTGAGAGCCTGCCCTTGAGGTATATTTTGTCCCTAGTGAGCAGGGCTCTCTCTCTGCTTTCTGGTTGTCAAATCCTGAGATGCTTTCCTCTGCCACACCCTTCCGCTCTGATGCTCTGCCTCATCTTGGGCCCAGAGCTGTGGGGGTCAGTTGACCATGGACTGAACCTCTGATACCCTGAGCCAGAATAAAGCTTTCCATACTCATGTGACTATCCAATTTCACTAAAAGAGAGCATCTTTCTCCATTGTGTGCTACAATTCCATAGTACCAGACAGCTGAACTGTGGTACCAGAGGCCAGGGTGGCTGGAGGCAGAGGGTTGGAGAAATTTGGTCCAAGGATAACTAATTACATCAGAGGGGAGGAGTGAACTTCAAGAAACCATTGTACAGGCCAGGACTGCAGCCAATGAAGACACCTTGCATTCTTGAAAGTGTGAGAGTGAATGTCAGTTGTCCTTACCACAAAATCGGCAACTGTGATAATACAATGGTTAACTAGCTAAATTCAACCTTTACAAATCAAAACATCATGTTCTGCATGATACAAGTGTACAATGTTATCTGTCAACTCAAAAAATATAACACAAATTCCTTCTATGTTCCAAGATATCTAGAGAGTATACATGTACCTAGGTAGACACCCCGAGAAATCAGGAGTAAGGTTGTGATGGAAGACCAGACCTGATTATAAAATGGAGTTGTAAGAATATTATGATAAAGAACCACTGCCAGGAAAGGGTTAACTCCCTCTTCTGCAGTCAGCCTAATTAACCATGGGTCTCTACATGTAGGATTGTAAACAATTGTCTCTAGGAGCCTGAGAATTTCCTCCTGAAATGTAAACACCCCTGTGCCAGGCTTTCAAGGCCAGAGATTCAACAGATGCCTGTAAAAGAGTAGTTTCTTCTTACACTCTGTAACTTTCTGAACCCTGTAGAAATGTAGCTACATCACTTAATTGCTAGGCCAATTAACTGCTGTCTGAACTATAAACTCATAGGCTAAGTTCTTAAATATAGCTCTTAGGGAGGCAAACTTGAGTTACCTTGAGTTACTGCTGCCTGTGGTGGCCACTTTGCTTTAACACTCTCAGAAGCTTTACTGTCTTTGTTCTGCACCTGTGAACTACTTATCATAAATTCCCTGTGCATGGTCTTTGGTCAGAACATGGTCTGTAGGCCAAGAACTCAAACCCACCAAGTTGTCATGGTTAAGGAAAGATGTCATATTTCCTAAAAAGCCCCCATGTAACCTCAGCACAGGGCCCAGAACTTCAGAGCACTAGCTCATCTAGGTCTGCTGGGGTGGATAAACCTGAGTTCTCCAACCCTGCAGTTGTGCTTAGTCTCTTGCTAAGCCTGATTTCCTTAACTGGGTGACCCTTGAGAATTTGATATGATTTTCTCCTTAGTCATGAATGTTAACATTAACATTTAAAAGTGCAATTAGGAGCTGTTAATATCTCAATCCACTTCCATATCAATTAGAACTAGAATTCAAATGCTAGCATGCATCACCTCAGGGGATCACTTTAGCCTCCAAGGAGATGAAACTATGTTTAATCTCAGCATCAAGGGGTACACAGAGAAATATGAAGGACTTCCAGGGCTGCCTGCTCCATAACTCCATGAATACTGGAAAGAGAATATCAGGAATAAAATCAGTGTGAATCCATAGGTAATAGATGCTGCAGGAGGGACAGCCAGCCATCTGGCACAGGTCACACCACTGTGGACTGTGGACCAGGGGGACTGCCAGAAGACCCACCTTGTCTCCCTTGCCTACCTCCACTCTCCTCTCTTGTGCCCTTTATGGAGAGGGAGCTTTGCTAAGAGAAGCAGCACAGCTTTTCAGAGAACTCCATGGGTACTATATGAAGATCTCTTTATCATGCCCTGACTATTCATGGAATTTCCTGAATATTAATATTTACAATTCCTCGAATGTGTGCCTAGTGTGTGACCATGAAAGAATCACAGAAATTAATTATTTTCTTTGATTTGCACCCTTTAGACCACATTTGCATGATGCAGGAAAAGCTGCTGGAAGTCGGCCTGTGGTCAGAAGCCAAGCACACTCCAGTCTGATTCATTTTTCTTACAGGCATGTGCTGGTGGCTCTTAAAATTGGGTCACAGAGTGACCTGTGTGGTTTTTCTGACCACATCATGTGTGAGAGTCTAGTGAGTGCTGAGTCCTCTCTTAAGTCCAGCCATATCCATCCAACCAAGAAAGGTGTCTGTAGTAGGGAGTATCCAGTCCACATACTGTTCCTCCATTCTGAACTGATAGTCTCTAAACTACAGTTCTTGGGAAGAAAAGGACATTCCGAAGTGATTCTTCTCAGTCTCACAGCATCCACTTAACAAGGGTGGGGTCCGATGCAAGCTGCAGCCATGAGGCACAGAAGGGGCAGAGGGAACTCGAGGATCTGAAGACTGGATCCCACTCTAGAGGTGGGAGAGATGCCATCAGTCTCCTTGCAGTCCCTGGAGAAGACCTGCAGTGCCTTCCGCCACAGGGAGACACAGCTCCCAGTGCAAGGAAAATGGTGGGTTGAAAATTGCAGCCCTGGACCTGACACCAGCCTGGAGCCAGAATGCTCTGGGGACCCACTATGTTCATGCAACTCCCCTGCAGCAACAGGGGGGCTCTCCCTGGTGTTCTTTGTCCAGTGCTCAGATTTCACTGCCCTTTTTTGTTCCTACTAAGTGCTTAGGTTTCAAGCTTTCCTTGAATTGTATGCTATTCTTCCATCATTGGATACCTAGACAAGTTTATAGGAATAATTTCTGACTTTTCTAGAGGCAAAAGAAGGTGCTTTGGTTTTCCCACCACCTCTGCATGACTCTTCTATGCATTTGCAATGACTTTCCCACCTGCAACCCTTCTTTAATCCTGCAGAGGGAAGGACTATTAGTTGTGCTTCTCTGAAAATGTCAATTAGAATTTTGTTTCAGGTTTTTAGACCTAGTAGGTAATATTCAAATACTTTCTGATCTTAATTATTTTTATTTTAAAAGCCAATAAACATTTGCAATGATCTTTATGTATTTTTTTAATTTTACATGAAAATAAATCTCGTGGTCTGAAAACAATTAACCATAGTTAAAGCTGCTGTCTGTTGATCATTTTCAACATGCTAGGCATTGTTTTGAATATGATGACACATTGTTACCTATTTAACCTGTGTCTGAGATTTAGAGTGCTAATGACCCAGTCCGGATGCTGCAGTGGTGGGATCTGAACCTGGTTCTTCAGGTGCACTGCCTGCCCTTTGGCACACATGGTAACCCTCAGTGTGGGCTGCTTTGTGGATAAACCCACCTTGCATTGTGCAGCTGGCCCTGTCCTGACACCAGGTCGTGACCCTCGGGCTGTTTGCAGAGCAAAGCACGGGATCAGGGGTCTACTCCCAAGGCCCACGGAGACCTAGCTGGGGATTGTCTCACATTGGTTTTGCTGACTTTGGGGTAAGCATTGGTAATTGGGGAGTACAGGAACCTCCTGGATTAATAGGGTGTCACTCTTTCTAGTTTTAAAACACTTTAATTTTAATCACAGATGTCTGTTGTGGGAATGGGAATTTTACAGAAAACTCTAAGATGCAACATGAAAGTTCAAGAAACGTGTTGGCCCTAAGCAGTTCCCGACTAACCCACTGTGCGCACTTGTGCCCTGCAACTGGGAGTGGGAAAGGCCACAGGTCTGATGCATTTTAAAATTTGCTATTGCACAGTGACTTTGGCTGTCAGAAACTAGTCCTTTTCTTTTGGAGAAAGCAGAATATTATGAAAGGGGATGCTCTGCAGGGTAACTGTACACAGCACTTTTTCTAGAGCTTTTCTAGATGCCAAGATACATTATCAAAAAAACTATCCCTCCAAGGACCGCAGCTGTTTAAATCTCCAGCGTTGTGTGACATGGGTCCTGCAAGGACTGGTCCAGGCCGAGTCAAGTTGGATCCAGCACTCACACGTGTAGCACAGTCAACACCTGGGAGAACAGGCCTTTGGCAGCCAGCTGGCTCCCCTCCCTTGTTCTGGGAGGGTACTGAGGAGAACTCTGGAGGCCTGGGACTCCCCACCCAGGGTCTCCAGGGAGAGAGGCAAGGGGCAGGGTGGTCAGGAGGAGAGGCCTGGGCCTTTCCATGGTCCCCAGAGAGAGAGGCAAGGGCAGGGTGATTATGGGTGTGCCTGGAACTTGCCTCTGATCAGCTCTGAAATATCTGGGACTGAGATCATCATTTTTCCTCTTCGATGTCCCCTCCCTGAGAGAGAAAATGAGGCTGCACAAGGATTACCATGGTTGGGAGCTCCACTGACCTTTGCAGAGGGTGCATGCCTCTGAATGCTCTGGCAGAACAAGTGCAGCACCACAAGGCTGATGACTGGATAGAGGACACATGGGTAGGGAAGAAGAGGCAGAGGAAGGGTGTGGGAAGAGCTGGGCAGTGGGAGAAAATAGAACCTGCAGAAGACTGTGCGTGGTTCTGCTGCCTCACAGTGGAGAGTCGAGCTCAGCCCTTCACAGCCCAATGGGCCTTTATGCTGTGAGTCTTACTAGCCATGTGACAGCAGTCTGCATGACACCTGGAGAAGCCTGCTTATGGATGGGTTTCTAAATGGACTGCCTGAGGCCACAAGTTAGACCCAAATATTTGACCTCAAATGTTTAGGCATAAAGTTTTTAAAATGCAAAACTTAACCTCATATTTTATAAGATCATCTTGATAGCAAATGCATCTGAAGCTCTCACCATCCGTGTTATGGCAAGGAACATTTGATTGTGCATGAGGGTTCACTTCCATTCATCAGCCACACCCATTTTCCAGGCCTCTGCACAATAAAGGAACTGTGGGTGGGAATTCCTCAGCAGTCAGTAGCTTCCAATGTGGCCACAGTAGCTTCCAATGGTCTCCAACACTGCAGAAGATGAAAAGTGCCCTAGGCAGGAGCAGAACTGAAGACCAGAAGGGGAGGAAGGATCAGGACAGGGAGAAGGAGCCAAGGCCTCTGGGTCCCTTGGTGTTACCAGGGTACAACCTTGCTATGCCATGGAGGTTAGACTAAAATATGAGGCAGAACCACTCAAAGGACCCTCACACGGCTCACCCAGAGGCTGAAGCATTGATGGGGAGAGAGGAACCTTGTGAGGTTGGGCAGGAAAACCACGGACAGGCTTGTGTTTCAGGTTGATGGTTTGGGCTGCAGCGTAGAGAACCTCTACTTTCCACCCAAGAGCCAGACATCTAGAACATAAGAATCATTTGTCTTTCCACTCTTTAACAAGCTGTGAATTGTGAGTGCACATGTGCAGATGTACGTAAAATTTGTTCAGTCATACAGCACATGTTAGCAGCAAACCACAGCAGGAGCCTCTGAAGGAGGCAGGTACATCACCTCATTTAGCAGATAAGAAAACAAAACTTGAAGGAATCAATGACCTTCCCACTGTCACCCATGAGGATCGAGGCTGGTAAGTCACACATAGGAGGCTGGCCCCAGGTAGGTCACTATTATAAGGCTAGCCCTGGGTAGGTTACTCCTATGAGGCTGGCCCTGGGTAGGTTACTCCTATGAGGCTGGCCCTGGGTAGGTTACTCCTATGAGGCTGGCCCTGGGTAGGTTACTCCTATGAGGCTGGCCCTGGGTAGGTAGCAGCCTGCCCCTTCCTCAATCTTCACATCTGCTCTCCTCTGAGGACAACTAGTGCTCTGTCTTATTTGAAATTTCAACAGTTTAACCACTGTTTCCTGCTTTGAAGTTAAAGAGAGTGTTTGGGCTTCAGTCAACAGGCCTCTGTCCTGGCACTTGGAATCTGACATCAAACCAGCATGATTCTGTATCCTGTTCTCATTGCTTCTTTGTTGGTCTAATGCCAAATTCTGATTTTTAAGACTTTGTACTACAGAAGCAGTCTTTGTAATATGCCCTCTTCAATTAAAGCAAAATTGCTTTCACCAAGAATTTTCAGTTTTTGAAAATTTCAATGGTGGTGAAGAATTTAGGCCATTTTTTTGGTAACCACTAAGTTCCAGGAACTTTCACATGTATTTTATTATGACAACCTCCAATCCACCTGTGACTTAGATGTCATTGTTATTATCATTTCCCATTTATAAGTTCACAAACTTTACTACACCTGAGTCCAAGGTCAGGCTGCTAACCAAGTTAACATAGCTATAGCTCGTGCCACAGAGTCAAGCGTGGCTAGCAAGGCCAGCTGAACATGGCAGGGGCACCCACAGCTCCTTCTGCCAGGTCCAGTGTGGCATCGAATGCTTGCCCTGGAGCCTTGTCATGGGCATTAGGCCTTTCCACCCTCCCTCTGGGATTGTCCCATCAGATTCCAAACGCTCTGCTATCCATCTGCCACTGTATAGAGCTGGTCTATTTTGTTTCCTCTTTGGTGACAGGAGGGAGACGACACTGAGGATTTATTTAAGTCAGAGTGAGTTCTCCTGTCTTCAGAGGCTTTCCCTCAACACATGCTCACACTCACTTCTGGAGGAGGACCTCTGTCCACAGAGGCCACAACTGCACACACATGGGTCAGCAGAGGCAAGACACCTCTGCTTGTCCCCCCCACCTGCAATATGTGACAGCCTACACCTAGGATGCTGCAACCTGAAGCTAACAGGAAGCCTGTCTCTGTCATGTCAGAGAAACTCCTGCAGATGGGACAGCCAAGGGGAAGCAGCAGGAAGTGAAGTCTGGGTTTGGCAACTGCAGAATGAGATGCCATGTAAGAAGGTATGTGTCAGCCAGGGAGGCGCCATGGTTTCTGACCCTTGATGCTGAGAAGTGCCTGGAGTCAGCTGGTTTGACTCTCTTGCTTTGAGAAACTGAGGCCCCAAGAAGTAGCTGCCACAGGTTCACAAGGGCCCACGCCAGAGCTGTATCTCACCCCTTCAGGTGAAAGTGTGAGACCAGGCAGAGATGCATGGCCTCCAGGGATTGCTCGAAGTCGCTCATATTTTCCAGGCCATAACTTTCTCTATTAAGCTAGGACTCCTGTTAAAATCAAAACCACACTGGATTCAGCCCCTATAGAGATATCTGTGGCTTTAATTCTAAGAGAACCTGATGTTAGCAGAACCAGTACGAGCTCTCCAAGAGCGTCCTGTCAACATACTCCGCATATTGAGACTTACGAGGGTCTGTGTCTTCTCCAGGAATTGTCTAGTTCTGATGGAGCTTCGAGGTCTTCCCTGCCAGCTCTACTGATGACAAAACTCTTATCTCTTCCCAGCCGTCCTGCCCTGCCTCAACAGAGACTAACTTCAGTGTGGAAAACCTATACAGATCAAGGGTTACTTTCAGTTAGAATCTACAGCAAGTTCACACCAGCCTCTTTTGTCCACAGCTGTCGGCTACTCCTCAGACCACCTTAGCTGAGTCCATAGGATTACAAGGACAAACCTGCCCTGGACCCTGGCTGGTGTCATGGATATGTAGCCTGGTCCACTCAGATGGGCCGTGAGCTTGGTTTAATGGTCTGCTGGTGCTGTTTTAAGCTTTCTGGAGTTTTTAAATTAAAGAGATCCTGCAGGTTCATCTTGCACAGGGCTACAAAAATTGCACAGGTAGTCCTGCATGAAGATGATGCCAAAGTATATTCTAAAAGTGCCACACATGGCCTTTTTCCTTCCTTTGTCCTCTCAGGCCCTCACCTCATGGAAACGACTGGATGTGCTAACACGACTCACAGAACTCAAGAAGGGGAAAGCTTTTACCTGCCTGTTTATTATGAAAGATGCAACTCAAGAACAGCTGAATAAAAGAAATGCCTGGGGCAAGGTAGACGAGGGAGGCTCACAGCCTATAAGCCCCATACGGGTGATATCTGCCTGCCTGCTAGCCTGGAGGCTCTTGAACGGCATCATTTAGGTTTTTGTCTTTAATTTTTTTCTATTTGTTCTTATTAGTTGTACATGACAGTAGAATGTGTTTTGACATATTATACACATAAGGAGTATAACTTCCCATTCTTGTGGTTGTACGTGACGTGGAGTTACACAGGTAGTATATTCACATGTGCACATAGGGAAGTGATGCCGGATTCATTCCATTGTCTTTCCTACTTCTTCAACCACCCCTGCTTCCCTTCATTCTGCTTTGTCGAATCCAGTGAACTTCTATTCTTCCCTAGCCCCTACTTATTGTGGCTTCATTCCATAGGCAAGATTGGTCACATCATTGGTTGCTGGGGTCTAGCCCCAGCAGTGGATCCAGGAGTCCTGAAGGAGGAGTGTGTCTGCGAAAGAAGAAGAGTAGGGCCCACAGGTTGCAAGTTACCAGCAGCCTCCAGAAAAAATCTGCTGCCCCTAGAGGAGCCTTTATTTTTATACCTTTTTTACAAGTGTGTTTTTTTTTCAAGTGGTTAATGGATAGCCTCAAAGCCTGAAACTTCTTTGGTTTACATGATTTTTGAGAGTTATAATCTTTTTTGACATATGCTGATTACCTAAGATATTGAGTACATTGTTAAAAATATATTTCTATAACTTTAGGCAATCATGATTAAGCTTTTACATTTTTCACCTCAATAAGTAGGTGCTAGGATACACAGCTAGACTACATGACTCTTGACCTATTATTAACTTCTAACTTCTAAGCATACCTATAATTATTTCATCAACCTTTAACTTTAAAGCATATCTATGATTATTGGTAAGCTTTCTTACTTCTAAACTAAAATCCCTGTAAAACACACTTAAAATAGTGAAAGTCTCGTGCTGGGGATGTGGCTCAAGCGGTAGTGCGCTCGCCTGGCATGCGTGCGGCCCGGGTTCGATCCTCAGCACCACATACAAACAAAGATGTTGTGTCCGCCAAGAACTAAAAAATAAATATTAAAATTCTCTCTCTGTCTCTCTCTCTCTCTCTCTCTCTCTCTCTCTCTAAAATAAATAAATAAATAAAGCATACCTATGATTATTGATAAGCTTTCTTACTTCTAAACTAAAATCCCTGTAAAACACACTTAAAATAGTGAAAGTCTATTACTTAAAAAGCCTACTACTCTGAGTGCCTCTAAAATATAACTATATTAATTTTACATTATTTTATTTTTAATTTCCAAGGTAATTTTCTTTTTTCATATGATCTATTTAACTGCTTTTTTTAAAGAGTTTCCTTGATCCTTGGTCAAAGCACACCAATTCTTATGTCTTTGTAATCTTTAACTAAAGGGCAGGCTTTGCACCTAAAACCATTTGTCATTTATATTAACTATGTGTTTTTCATTCTCATCATGAATTCCTGTGTAAGGCAAAGGAGGGTCTGTTGGTGGGGGGAACATATGTTGCACAGGTTTTGACTTTAGAACGGGGGTTTGACATAAATTGTTAAGCTTTTCTCAGGAACCTCGATTTGCAATCTTTTTCCTGTGAATTTCTTGATGAATAACACTATTGTTTGTATCCTGAGAGATATTGAAACATACCTTGGGGCATGTCTTAATTGTATCCTTAGTCTCATTCTGGGAATTTTCCTGCATTCTCAGGCAATACATACTTTTATTATTGATTAACATATGCCCTTTTTTCCATATCATGAGTATCATGAACAAGTGGCCAGGTGTCTTGGTTCAAACCAACATGGTGTGTGTGAAAATGATGTAATTTTGAAATGTCCTGGTAATTTCTTATTTGGCCCATTGGTGAACTACTTAGGGGCATGTTCTTTAATTTTTGCGCAGTGTGACTTTCCAAATTTTCTTTCTGTGAGTGATATATTTCATTCTATTATAGTCAGAGAATATGCTTAGTTTGATTTCAATCCATTTAGACTTAGGATTAGTTCCAGCTTCCAGATGGTGTGGTCCTGCCATAGCATCCCCATGGTTCTGGCTTCCAGATGGTGTGGTCCTGCCACAGCATCCCCCACACTGTGATCCTGTCAGACAGCAAACAGGTGCAGGAACGCCTTCACCAATTGATCATGATCTATTAATGCTATCTCTAGCCTGGCAGGAGCTCCCTGGAGGGATGTGGAGCTAAAGGTCCCAACCTTCCAATCAAGGGTTAGTCTTTTTGGTGACCAGTCTGTATCCAGAAGCTAGCTAATAGCTTGCTGAGAATGACCACTTCATCAGAACCAGTGGCCACCCAACCCCCTCCTCACTCAGGAAAGTCCCAGGGTCTTAGGATCTCTGTGCCAGGAAGTGAAGACAAAGATCATGTACCATTTTACTGGTGTCCCCAGCCTTGTACCAGTGGGATATAACAGTACATGCAGTGACAACAGAACTCCAAACACACAAAGCAAAACCCAGATCTCAAGGGAAAAGCAAGTGGCTTAACACAGCAGTGATTTGAATACTCCACCATGGATAATTCATAGAACAATGAGACAGAAGACCACCAGGAAACAGCACCCCATTGAGGATAACACAGAACAAGGAGACAGAAGACCAACAGGAAACAGAAAAGACTGAAAAACCATGTAACCAGCAAGGCCCAACAGACATTTACAGAATGCTTCTCCAATAATAGCAGAGTCTGCTTCCCTTCACGGCAGGAGAACATCATAAGTTAGGCCATGAAACTAATCATAAGTCTAAATGAATTGAAATCAAACTAAGCATATTCTCTGACTACAATAGAATAAAATATATCACTCACAGAAAGAAAATTTGGAAAGTCACACTGCACAAAAATTAAAGAACATGCCCCTAAGTAGTTCACCAATGGGCCAAATAAGAAATTACCAAGATATTTCAAAATTACAACATTTTCACACACACTATGTTGGTTTGAACCAAGACACCTGGCCACAGCTGAGGCTCCAACTGTCATTCTGAAGGACATTTGAAAATGATAGTTTATCTTGCAATGGGGCCAGAAGTTGGGCAACAGCTTATTGTGCAGACGTGAGCAAGTGCTTTGCTACTCTGTGGCCATCTGCAAATGTGTCACAATTGCACAGCTGACCAGGATAGCAGGTCTGCCAGCATCTCAAAGGATGACTCAGCCTCTCATTGAACAAACAATGAAAGATAGTTTGCTGAGCTGAATTCAACATTACTGGCTAATATTTCAAATTTCATGAGAAGCTGGTTTCCAAAATACGGATATCATGGGACCTTATAGGAGTGCCACAGAGGATGTGGACATCCTGGGAATGCTACACAGGACACAGATGTCATGGGACCTCATGGGAGGACACGGACATTCTGGGAGTGCTGCAGAGGACTCGGACATCGTGGAAGCATCACAGAAGATGGAGACATCATGTGCCATGCTTTAAACAATCTCAAGTTCTTAAATATTCTTCTTAGACATTAAATTTGGGCTCCAATTGATTTCTTGATGCAGGCATCTCATTCCAATCTATGCTTCTTACACAGCTCTGGAGCTCTGGCCTGTGCATCTTGAAAGCTGCTGTGCTTTTGAGTACAAAGAGCAAAGTAGAATCCACCCCAACTATCCAGCTGGCCCCTGAGTTGAGCAGACATCAGCAGAGGGGTCTGGAGAGAGAGCCCCACCAGCATGGTCAGCTGAGAATTCCAGCATTATGAACATGATTCCCATGTGTGACTAGAACAGGGTTGGCATCAGCAAGAGCAGGAGAAAGAAAAGTAGGCCCAAATCTCCATCATGTCTGATTAGGCCCCGACTTCCTTAATAAGATTCCTATAGCATAAGAATTAATATCAAGAATCAATAAATAGGATGTATTCAAGCTAAAAAGCTTTTTCTCAGCAAAAGAAACAATAAGTGAGGTGAATAGAGAGCCTACAATTTGGGAACAAAGACATTCTTTGTTTTTGTTTTTGTTTTTTGGTGGTGGTGCTGAGGATTGAATCCAGGGCCCTGTGCATGTGAGGCAAGCACTCTACCAACTGAGCTATATCCCCAGCCCAGCATTGTTTGAATTGGGAAGTCCAAAGATACAATGTTATTGAGGGCATACAAGGAGTCCTGGTGGAGGGTGACAGAGACACTTGCTCCCAGTCCAGCTCTGCCCTCATGGACACTGAGCAGGTCCTTCTTGTCTCCTCCAAAAACTGAAGTGGAGCCACTAAAATCCAGAATTTCTGAATTGGTAGGGAACTAAAAGCCATCTTAGGCTAATGAGCTAGAGAGTCACTTCTTAAGAGGGTTTTAAAAGGGTATCAAACAAATTTATTCTTAGTAAACTGAATACATATGAGCAGGTAAAAATCCAACAATACAGCAAACACAGCAGAATGGCTGCTTAGGGACAGGCAGATGGACAGGAGAGCTGACCCAAAAGGAAGATGAGGAAAAGCCACAAGGGCCCAGTGAAAGATCCATCTGGATCTCTGACTTCACATAATGAAATATTATTTAAAGAGTAGACTTAATTTAGGTGACACTGTTGGCCAGAACAAACAGCAATAAACTAGAAATGATTAAAACACGTCAATCACATTTATCCCTTTGAGCACACAATGTGCTCACAGCCTGCTGTGCACGTGATTTTATCCAGGTCCCAGATCCTCCAGACTGGCTTTCAGTGGTGATAAGCTGAAAGGCAGGAGTCTAAGCATCCTTTGAATGTCTACAACACAAAGAGGGGCCACCTGCAACCACTGCTCACAAGCAGTGGGAAATTGTGCTGGCACGTTTCTGCTCCTGTGCCCCATTCAGGGTGGAATTGTCCCCTCACCCAAACCTGCATGTTTAAGTATTAGACCCTCTTAGAATGTGGCTTATTGATTCCATCTGGAAATAGGCTCTTGCTGGTGCAATTCATTAAGACAAAGTCAAAGTGCTATAGGGCAGTCCTGATCCAATATGGCAGTATCCTCATTAGAAAAGGGAGTTTGTGCATGCATGGAGAGCACATTGCACTGAGGTCATGCTTGGTTGATGCTTCCACTGCCCAGGAGCTCCAAAGACGGCCAGCATACCACTGGAGACAGGAGGGAATTTGTCATGGTCCTCAGAGGAGCAGGTTCCACCAACAACCTGATCTCTGAACTCCAAGAACTTGAGACAATGCATTTCTGTTGCTCAAACTGTCTGGTTTGTGTAATGTTTTTACAGCATCCCTATAAAATGAATATAAGCCTGCAATTTTCATTAATGAATGAAGAATAACAACTTACACTGGCAGTAAGCTCATTGATCAGAAAGTTGCCTCTGCTTATGAACCAAGTGTGCACATGGAGGGCTTGGCCTCCTCACCTGGAAGCTACACAGCTACAGGATATTGCTCAGCCTGCAGAGCCTGGCACTTGGACATAGCCCTACCAGGGGCATCCAAGATGAGCTCATCTTGAGATCCTTAACTTCATTGTCTCTACAAAGACCCACTTCCAAATTAAGCCACATTCAAATGCTTCTGGTACCACACACACACACACACACACACACACACACAAACACACACATGAGGTCATACCCAATCTACTACATCATCCAGGACCCAAGGTCATCTTTCATTCTCTTCTACCAGTGGGAAATAAAAGGTTACTCCTGTTCCCTGAGTGGCCATAGGGGTGACTGGAAGATGAGCTAATGGAGCGGCAGAGGGCACCTTGGCCTTCTGTGCCCTCAAGCAGCCTACATGTGTCTTGTTCCATCTTATGCCCAGCTGCCAGTGGACCACTTGCAGCTTACAAGAGATTGCCAGCAGGTTCATCCCTCTTGTGAACCAGAATGTTACAAAGCTGCAGCCCATCATGGACATGGCTACTAGGCTGATGCCTGAAGTCAGGGGTGACCTCTCTACCACGGCCCAGTAGACTGCCTGAGCAGCTTCTAAAATGATGTCTTTTCTTTGTGCCAACAGCTTGTCTATGTGCCTAAACCCTAAGGGCCTACGCTGTTGGAGGTGACATGAACCACACATACAGCATGTTTTCCTACCATAGACATCTCCAGCCCAGAGTCTGACAAGTTGGGATGGGTGGACTGCTTGCTGGAACAGCCTGGACTTGCTGCAGAGCTGTGTCCTACTCAGGGCTGCCCATGAAGCTGGACTTCCACATACTTGGTGTATGAGCATCTTTCTCAAGAATGCCATGCTCTACCTCCAGGAAGTGGGAAGTTGCTGGGTAGAACCTTGCTTGAGTTAGGACACCATCTATTTGACTTCTGCAGGGAGCAGGCTGGAGAGTCACATGTGGACAAAAGGCAGCCTCTGCCTTGGAGTGGTGGTCATCTTTGCCATCCCTCCAGGAGCACAGCATGGTGTGGTTGGACTGTCCTGGCAAGGCGTGGTGGTCAGAGAGAGGTGCAAGGCTCACTCTTGAGTAAGGGAAAGTTCTGACTTTGAACTGGAGAAGATCCAGGACTAGGTAACCATGGAGGGCACATGTTCTTTAAGTTGCCTGTTAAACTGATGTTGAGATTTGCAGCTCAGTACTTTTGTGGACTCTGACTTAGTGAGGGTGACTGCTGCTGTTGCTTGGTCACTGTGTGGCCAGATATTGAAGCTTGTTGTTATAAATCAAGAGCCCCCCCCCCTTTTTTTAGTTGTACACAATATGTTTATTTGTTTATTTATTTTTATGTGGTGTTGAGGATCGAACCCAGGGCCTCGCACATGCCAGGTGAGCGCTCTACCTCTGATCCACAACCCCTGCCCCTCAAGAGCCCTTCTTGTAAGGGTTCTGACTGTGGGGAAGCATAATCATATGATTGTCACAATAGGTACAAAGAAAGCATTTGGCAAAATACAGCAACATGAAGATCATTCTCAAAACACTAGAAAAGCAGAACATACCTCAACATTGTAAAAGCTATCTATGCTAAGCCCAAGGCCAACATCATTCTAAATGGAGAAAAATTGAAAGCATTTCCTCTAAAAACTGGAACAAGCCAGAGATGCCTTCTTTCATCACTTCTATTCAACATAGCCCTTGAAACTCTAGCTAGAGTAATCAGACAGACAAAAGAAATTAAAGAGGTATTCATAGGAAAAGGAGAACACAAACTATCACTACTTGCCAATGACATAATTCTATATTTAGAAGATCCAAAAATTCCACCAGAAAAACTTTTAGACCTGGGGCTGGGATGTGGCTCAAGCAGTAGCGCGCTCGCCTGGCATGCGTGCGGCCTGGGTTCGATCCTCAGCACCACATACAAACAAAGATGTTGTGTCCGCCAATAACTAAAAAAAAATAAATATTAAAAAAAAACTTTTAGACCTAATAAATGAATTCAGGAAAGTAGCAGGATATAAAAATCAATACCCATAATTCCAGTGCATTTCCATACTAAGTTATGAATACACTGCAAGAGAAATTAGGAAAAACACTCCACTCACAATAGCCTCAATAAATAAACAAATAAACAAACAAATAAATAAAGTACTTGGGATTCAACCTAACAAAAGAGGTGAAGGACCTCTGTAATGAAAACTACAGAATACTAAAGAAAGAAATTGAAGAAAACCTCAAAAGTTGGAAAGATCTCCCATGATTTTGGATAGGCAGAATCAATATAGTCCAAATGGCCAAACAACCAAAACTGTTATACAGATTCAATGCAATTCATATTAAAATCCCAATGGCATTCTTCATAGTACTAGAAAAAGCAATCATAAAATTCATTTGGAAATATAAGAGACCCAGAATAGCCAAAGCAATCCTTAGCAAGAAGAGTGAAGCAGAAGGCATCACAATACCAGACCTTAAACTATACTACAGAGCAACAGTCACAAAAATGGCATGGTATTGGTACCAAAATAGACATGTAGACCAATGGTACAAAATAGAAGACACAGAGACAAAAACCACATAAATATGGTTATTTCATACTAGACAAAAACATACATTGGAGAAAAGATAGACTCTTCAATAAATGGTGCTGGGAAAACTGGAAATCCTTACATAGCTAAATGAAATTAAGCCTCTATCTTTCACCCTGCACAAAAATCAACTCAAAGTGGATCAAAGACTTACACACTAGAATAGATACCTTGCACCTAATAGAAGAAAAAGTAGGCCCAAATTTTCATGATGGTGGCTTAGGACCTGACTTCCTTAAGAAGACTCCCAAAGTGCAAGCAGTAAAATCAAGAATAAACAAATGGCATGGATTCAAACTAAAACACTTCTTCTCAGTAAAGGAAACAATCAATAATGTAATGAGAGAGCCTACAGAATGGGAGAAAGTCTTTACCACATGCACCTCAGATAGAGCACTAATCTCCAGGACATATAAAGAACTCAAAAAACTTAACACCCTAAAAACAAATAATCCAATCAATAAATTGGCTAAGGAACTGAAAAGACACTTCACAGAAGAAGAAATATAATCCATTAACAAACAAATGAAAAAGAAATGTAAATCAAAACTACTATAAGATTTCATCTCAATCAGATGGCAATTATCAAGAATACAAGCAATAATAAGTGTTGGCAGAGATGTAGGGGAAAGGACACACTCATACATTGCTGGTGGAACTGCAAATTGGGGCAACCACTATGGAAAGCAGTATGGAGATTCCTCAGAAAACTCAGAATGGAACCACCATTTGACCCAGCTATCCCATTCCCCATTTTATACCTTAAGGACTTAAAATCAGCATACCACAGTGATGCGGCCACATCAGTGTTTATAGCAGCTCAATTCACAATAGCTAAACAATGAAACCAACCTAGATGCCCTTCAACCAATGAATGGATAAAGAGAAGTGATACATATACACAATGGAAAATTATTCAGCCATAAAGAAGAATGAAATTATGGCATTTGCAGATAAATGGATGGAACTAGAGAATATCATGCTAAGGGAAATGAGCCAATTCCTCCAAAACAAAAGCTGAACATTATCTCTGATAAGCATATACTGATTCATAGTGGGGTGGGGAGGTAGGGAAGAATGAAGAAACTTTGGTTTGTGTAGAGGGCTGTGAAGGAAGGTTATGACTGCAGGGATGGAAAGGACAGTAGAATAGTTACCCTATGTATGTCTATGATTATACAACTGGAGTGACTCTGCACCATGTACAACCAGAAGAAAGAAAGTGTGCTCCATTTGTGTATGATATGTCAATATGCCACATATAACTAATTTGAACAAATAAAATAAATAAATAGATGAGGTAGAACCACAAGGCAGGGTGGTACACGCCTGAAATCCCAATGACTCTACAGGCTGAGGGAGAAGAGCTCAAGTTGGAGGCCAACCTCATCAATGTAGCAAGATCTTTTCTCAAAAAAAAAAAAATTAAAAAGAACTTGGGATGTAGCTCTGTGGAAAATATCCCTGGGTAAAATCCCCTGTTTAAAAAAGAAAGAAAGAAAGAAAGAAAAATAGGTGGGGTCTTTAAGAGGTGATCAAAGCAATCAGAGCTTCATCCTTGTGTAGGGTTGATCCATATGAGAGCTTTGTCCTTGTGCAGGGTTGATCCATTTTAGAGCTTTGTCCTTGTGCAGGGTTGATCCATTCATATCCTGAACAGATTAATGAGTTTATGGGTTAACTTGAGAAGGGTTGATCCATCTATACCATGAGCAGATTAATGGACTTATGGGCTATCTTGAGAGTGAGGCTGCTATAGAAACCAGCTATCTGGAGAATCCCAGTCCCTTCCCTCACTATATGATGTACTGAGCCACCTCAGTATTCTGCCAGCAAAAAGGCCATCACTAGATTCAGCCCTTTAATCTTGGACCAGAACCTTGAGCCAAATAAACTTCTTTTCTTTATAATTTAAACAAACAAACAAACAAACAACATTTCATCTGAAACATGAATAAAATATAAAGGCTAAGAGAGCTCTTCACTTCTTTTTTGTGGAAAAAATGGCAAAATCATATTCCACATTTTCAGCCTTCAAACAAACCAGGCTCTGCTTATAACTTTCCAAAAATACATTTAAATTCCCATCCCAGTATAAAGAGTAACACAAAATTTCATATATAACTTATTGATAACAGGTTACCCTTATCCAGTTATAAAACATTAAATATCATAAATAAATATCAATCAAATTTGTTATTTCTATATAAACCTGAAACAGACTATTGCTACAGACAGTTTTAGTTTAGAGAACATCATCTTGGTAAAGGGCTCTACCAAGTCTTACATTTTAAAAGGCCTGTATTCTGTAAGAACATGAATATATCCAAAATATGAAAAAGCTAGTATTGGTTAGTGTCACAATTAACTGTTTAACTTTTAAAGTAAAATTTAGAATCCATAGTGTATAAAAATTATAATCACGGGTTTGCATGTTATCGGGACTAGCAAAAGTGAAAGGATAGCTTTCAATCTCTTAAACATTTAGGAAACACTGTTAATAATCAGAAACAGACATAGTTAAAACAGATATAAGCCAGGTTTTTAAATGGCAGTGTGGCCCTTTTATGTCAGATACAATGTAGGAAAGAAAACACTTATTGGTTACTACACTGCCCAGAGTCCTCAGGAGTGGCTAGTGAGAATGTGGCCAGCAGCTCCCAGGAGGCTCTGGGGCAAGAGCTGCAAAGGTTATGATGGCCTGTGCTACCCAGAATCCTTCAGGACCTGCAGTTCCTACAGCCCTCTGCATTGAGGGCAGCATGGACCAAATGACAGACTGCATGACCAGAGCCCTAAGGGACCTGCAGCTTGCAGAGACCTCTGCAGTGAGGTCTGTGTGGGCAGAATGACAAATTGTGCTTCTCATATCCCTTGGGTGCCTGCTGTTCCCAGGAGCTTCTGGGTTGAGGGCTGCAAAGGTAGAACACCAGGCTCAATGCAGGGTATGTCTTCACTGCCTATAACTCACAGAAGTTTCTGTGATGAGAGCTATAGTACCTAGAATTTCCAGGGTACCAGGGAAAGCATGGGTGTGCAGTTCTTGTGGTCCTCCCAGTAGGGCTGTGCAGGCAAACACTAGACTACATTATCCAGAATCCTCATGAGCTGTACCTTCCTCTGTGGTGATCAAATCATTAGCCTACATTACCTACAATCCTCAGGGGCTATAGCTCCCAGAACCCTCTGTGGTGAATGGGCAAAATACGGGACTATGTTACCCACAAATCTTAGTTCCAGCAGCTCCCAGGATCCTCTGTGATGAGAATTGTAGGAAACAGAACTTAACTATACTACTGACAATCATTTAGGGGACATGTTGCCTGGGTGAGCATGTGGCCTGCAACTCCTAGAGGCCTCCACAGCAAAGGCTTTTCATGCTAAAGGTCAGATTACACTATCCATGATTCCTGGGGATACCCTGATGACTGTGAAGCCTACAGTCCAAGAACCCTCCACAGTGAGGTCTGCATTACCAAGGCAAGCATGTGGCCTGCATTTATCCTGGCCCTCACAGGAGGCACGCAGGCAAAACACTGACTTACATTACCCAGGATCCTCAGGAAATTGCAGCCCCCAAAATACTCTGTGGTGAGGGCTGCGGGGTAGAGAACTGAACTACACTACTCAGAATTCTTGCAGATGTCCAGGTGCCTGTGTGGCCTGACACTCGGAGGCCTCCACAGTGAGAGCTGTGCGGGCTGAAGGCAAGAATACACTACCAGAATCCCCCAGGGCCTGCAGCTCCCAGACACCTACCTCTTGAGGACTGCATGGGCAAGATTTGTATTGCACCACCCAGACTCCTCAGGGGTGTCCAGGCAGGCTTGTGGTGTGCTGATACTGGGAGCCTTGATGGTGAGGTCCACTTAGGTAGGATGGACTGCACTGCCCAGAATAATCACTAGCCTGCAGCTCTAGACCTCTGAGGTCAGGAATGCTTGAGCAAAGTGGACTACAATACCCAGAATTCCTGGGGCCTCAGAGCTGTGAAAAGCAACTATAGTGTGGGCTGCACCAACCCAGCACCAGGCTACAATGTCCATGATCCTGGGTGTTCTGAAGCCCCCAGATGCCTCTGTAGTGAAGGCTGCATGGGATATGAGGGTAATTCTGCTACTTGCAGTTCCCCATAGGCTTCTGGAGTGAGGGCTACATGGGCAGAACACCAGTCTCCACTGCCAGGGTCCTCCAGGGCACTTGGGATAGCATGTGGCACACAGCTCTGATGATCCTGCATGGTGAGGGCTGTGTGGGCAGAACACCAAATTAGACTGTCAAGAATCTCTGGGAATAACTGTGCAACTCCCAGAGGCATTCATGGTGAGAGCTGTGAAACAAGGAAAGATAATTCAATCTAGAATGCCCCAGGGCAAGAGGTGCACCCTGCAGCTCCCAGAGGCTGCTGGGGGGTCGTGTGAGCTCAGGGTCTCACAACCTTGAAAGCACTCAACATGGGCTGGGATTTAACTGCTTTTCTTAAAACCCATGATGTTAAAATTCGGCAGTCCTTCCTTGGCTACATCACTCAGTCACTCAGTCACTTGTCTACACTTCGCAGAGGCCTCTGTGTTGACCTGCTTTTGGCCTTCTGCCCTTGGGCACAAGAGTGAAGTGTCCAGGGTCTCCCTGCAGGTGCTCATGTCTGTGCCTCTGCCTGCCTGGCCCCTGGCTACAGCAGTGCGTGGCCTGGTTGAGTCCAGGGACCCGGGTCTCAGGGTCTCAGTGTCTTGGCCTCCCTTTTCTCTTCTCCTGAGATTCCACTTCTGGTGATGGCACAAATAAACACAGCCAGACTTAGTTAAAGAAGTGGGAACAGATCCTATTCAGTAATAGCTGAGGCTACAGAAAGGCGCTGAGAGAAATAAGAAAGACTAGCCACCCTACTACCACTGCAGGTTAGCAGAAGCCTGCACTAGGCGTGGCCATCAGGGAGTGGTGCCTGTGCGCATGAGCAGTCTGGCACTGGGCGGGGCCATCAGGGAGTGGTGCTTGTGTGTATGAGCAGAGTCTGGCACTGGGCGTGGCCATCAGGAGTGGTGCCTCTGCGCATGAGCAGAGGCCTGCACTGGGCGTGGCCATCAGGAGTGGTGCTTCTGTGTATGAGCAGAGTCTCACACTGGGCGGGGTCAGCAGGGGACAGTGGCTCACGTTCCATCTTTGTCCTCCCTTCTTCAGGGTGAGGACTAGAGCTCTTGTCTCAGGAAAAACCGCGAGCGTGGTGGGTCAACCACCAGGGAGCTGCAGACCGGCCTCCGGGATACACGCAGCTTGAGGGTACTATGGGTCACGTGTGTGGGGATGTGGAGCTCCTCCTCAGACCTGCTTCGGCTCTGAGGAGGCCCTCCTAGCTCGAGGCCGCTGGGTCCTCCGTGTGTGTCAGGTCTGAGGAGGTTCAACCAGCTCGAGGCCGCTGGGTCCTCCGTGTGCGTCAGGTCTGAGGAGATCCCCCAGCTCAGGGACCCTGGGTCCTCCGTGTGCCTCGGGTCTGAGGAGGTCCCCCAGCTCAGGGACCCTGGGTCCTCCGTGTGCCTCGGGTCTGAGGAGGTCGTCCCAGCTCAGGGACCCTGGGTCCTCCGTGTGCCTGGGGTCTGAGGAGATCCTCCCAGCTCAGGGACCCTGGGTCCTCCGTGTGCCTGGGGTCTGAGAAGGTCCTCCCAGCTCGGGGACGCTGGGTCCTCCGTGTGCCTGGGGTCTGAGGAGGTCTTCCCAGCTCGGGGACGCTGGGTCCTCCGTGTGCCTGGGGTCTGAGGAGGCCCTCCCAGCTCGGGGATGCTGGGTCCTCCGTGTGCCTGGGGTCTGAGGAGATACTCCCAGCTCGGGGACGCTGGGTCCTCCGTGTGCCTGGGGTCTGAGGAGGCCCTCCCAGCTCGGGGACGCTGGGTCCTCCGTGTGCCTGGGGTCTGAGGAGGCCCTCCCAGCTCGGGGACCCTGGGTCTTCCGTGTGCCTGGGGTCTGAGGAGGTCTTCCCAGCTCGGGGACGCTGGGTCCTCCGTGTGCCTGGGGTCTGAGGAGGCCCTCCCAGCTCGGGGACGCTGGGTCCTCCGTGTGCCTGGGGTCTGAGGAGGCCCTCCCAGCTCGGGGACGCTGGGTCCTCCGTGTGCCTGGGGTCTGAGGAGGCCCTCCCAGCTCGGGGACCCTGGGTCTTCCGTGTGCCTGGGGTCTGAGGAGGTCTTCCCAGCTCGGGGACGCTGGGTCCTCCGTGTGCCTGGGGTCTGAGGAGGCCCTCCCAGCTCGGGGACGCTGGGTCCTCCGTGTGCCTGGGGTCTGAGGAGGCCCTCCCAGCTCGGGGACCCTGGGTCTTCCGTGTGCCTGGGGTCTGAGGAGGTCTTCCCAGCTCGGGGACGCTGGGTCCTCCGTGTGCCTGGGGTCTGAGGAGGCCCTCCCAGCTCGGGGACGCTGGGTCCTCCGTGTGCCTGGGGTCTGAGGAGGCCCTCCCAGCTCGGGGACGCTGGGTCCTCCGTGTGCCTGGGGTCTGAGGAGGTCTTCCCAGCTCGGGGACGCTGGGTCCTCCGTGTGCCTGGGGTCTGAGGAGGCCCTCCCAGCTCGGGGACGCTGGGTCCTCCGTGTGCCTGGGGTCTGAGGAGATACTCCCAGCTCGGGGACGCTGGGTCCTCTGTGTGCCTGGGGTCTGAGGAGATACTCCCAGCTCGGGGACGCTGGGTCCTCCGTGTGCCTGGGGTCTGAGGAGGCCCTCCCAGCTCGGGGACGCTGGGTCCTCCGTGTGCCTGGGGTCTGAGGAGGTCTTCCCAGCTCGGGGACCCTGGGTCCTCCATGTGCCTGGGGTCTGAGGAGGCCCTCCCAGCTCGGGGACGCTGGGTCCTCTGTGTGCCTGGGGTCTGAGGAGATACTCCCAGCTCGGGGACGCTGGGTCCTCCGTGTGCCTGGGGTCTGAGGAGATCCCCCAGGTCGGGGACGCTGGGTCCTCCGTGTGCCTGGGGTCTGAGGAGGTCCTCCCAGCTCGGGGACGCTGGGTCCTGGGTGTGCGTCAGGTCTGAGGAGATCCCCCAGCTCAGGGACCCTGGGTCCTCCGTGTGCCTCGGGTCTGAGGAGGTTGTCACAGCTTGGGGACCCTGGGTCCTCCGTGTGCCTGGGGTCTGAGGAGGTCTTCCCAGCTCGGGGACGCTGGGTCCTCCGTGTGCCTGGGGTCTGAGGAGGCCCTCCCAGCTCGGGGACGCTGGGTCCTCCGTGTGCCTGGGGTCTGAGGAGATACTCCCAGCTCGGGGACGCTGGGTCCTCTGTGTGCCTGGGGTCTGAGGAGGCCCTCCCAGCTCGGGGACGCTGGGTCCTCGGTGTGCCTGGGGTCTGAGGAGGCCCTCCCAGCTCGGGGACCCTGGGTCTTCCGTGTGCCTGGGGTCTGAGGAGGCCCTCCCAGCTCGGGGACGCTGGGTCCTCCGTGTGCCTGGGGTCTGAGGAGGCCCTCCCAGCTCGGGGACGCTGCGTCCTCCGTGTGCCTGGGGTCTGCGGAGGCCCTCCCAGCTCGGGGACGCTGGGTCCTCCGTGTGCCTGGGGTCTGAGGAGGCCCTCCCAGCTCGGGGACGCTGGGTCCTGGGTGTGTGTCAGGTCTGAGGAGATCCCCCAGCTCAGGGACCCTGGGTCCTCCGTGTGCCTCGGGTCTGAGGAGGTTGTCACAGCTTGGGGACCCTGGGTCCTCCGTGTGCCTGGGGTCTGAGGAGGTCCTCCCAGCTCGTGGACGCTGGGTCCTCTGTGTGCCTGGGGTCTGAGGAGATACTCCCAGCTCAGGGACGCTGGGTCCTCTGTGTGCCTGGGGTCTGAGGAGGTCGTCACAGCTCAGGGATGCTGGGTCCTCCGTGTGCCTCGGGTCTGAGGAGATCCCCCAGGTCGGGGACGCTGGGTCCTCCGTGTGCCTGGGGTCTGAGGAGATAATCCCAGCTTGGGGACACTGGGTCCTGGGTGTGCGTCAGGTCTGAGGACATCCCCCAGCTAGGGGACCCTGGGTCCTCCGTGTGCCTCGGGTCTGAGGAGGTCGTCACAGCTTGGGGACCCTGGGTCCTCCGTGTGCCTCGGGTCTGAGGAGGTCCTCCCAGCTCAGGGACCCTGGGTCCTCCGTGTGCCTGGGGTCTGAGGAGATACGCCCAGCTCAGGGACCCTGGGTCCTCCGTGTGCCTCGGGTCTGAGGAGGTCTTCCCAGCTCGGGGACCCAGGGTCCTCTGTGTGCCTCGGGTCTGAGGAGGTTGTCACAGCTTGGGGACCCTGGGTCCTCCGTGTGCCTGGGATCTCAGGAGGTCCTCCCAGCTCGGGGACCCAGGGTCCTCCGTGTGCCTTGGGTCTGAGAAGGTCCTCCCAGCTCAGGGACGCTGGGTCCTCCGTGTGCCTGGGGTCTGAGGAGATCCTCCCAGCTCAGGGACCCTGGGTCCTCCGTGTGCCTCGGGTCTGAGGAGGTCCTCCCAGCTCGGGGACCCTGGGTCCTCCGTGTGCCTTGGGTCTGAGGAGGTCCTCCCAGCTCAGGGACCCTGGGTCCTCTGTGCATCTTGGATCTGAGGAGATATTCCCAGCTTAGATACGCTGGGTCCTCAGTGTGCCTGGGATCTGAGGAGATAATCCCAGCCCAGGGACCTTAATATGCCATGTACCTCGGGGCTGAGGCTGTATTCCCAGCTTGGGGACCCTGGGTCCTCCATATGCCTCCTGTCTGAAGCAATACTCCACCAGCTTGGCACCCTAGGTTCTCTGAGCGCCTCCGGTCTGAAGAGGTAACTCCTAACTTGGGTACCCTGGTGGGTCATATGTATGGGACAGAGATTTGCCTTCTTCTCAGCAGACTCAAGCATACTCCCACCTTGGGGACAATGTGGTTCATGTGTATGGGGACTTGGAGCTTCCTCTTAGAGCAGACTCAGGAATACTCCCAGCTTGGGGACACTTTGTGTTGTATCTACAGGGACTTTAGGGTCCCTTCTCTTTAGCCTCAGGGAGACTCACAGCTTGGGGACACTGTGGATCAAGGCTATAACTCCGTTCTAAGACCAGCTGTGGGTCAAGGCTATAGGGACACCTAGAGCTCCATTCTTTTCAGACCATCCTCAGGCAGATGCCTGTCTTGGAGACACTGTGGGTCATGTGTGTAGGGTCATCCAGAGCTCCCTTCTCCTCAGAGCAACCTCGGAGGGATGCCTTGCTTGGGGACACTGAGTCATTTGTACAGGGACACTTTTCTCAGACTAGCCTTAGAGAGATCCTGGCTTGAGGATTCTGTGGGTCATGTCTATAGGCATGCCCAGAGCAGCCTCAGAGAGATCTTCCAGAAACTTCTGGATAAATAGGCGGCAGGTGAGGAAAAGGTGGGAAGTGTGAAGAGAAATCAGATTCAGTCCCTGCGCCCATTTGAGAGCTGAGGAGGGAGCCTTGCTCTCCTTCATTATTTCAGCAAGGTTTACTTTGGGGAAACATCCCTTCAAGAGGCTCTGATTACTTGTCATCAAAACACAGCTACTTGGATGATTTCTGGCACAGAGGGAGGAGGAATTGTTCTAACTGCTTATTTTTACTGTGTTAAAGCAGGAAAAATATTTAAAAATGGAAAAGTAGACGTATGAAACCCACAAGGTTATTTAAGTTTAAATATGTTATTTCTAATAAGCCAGAATTTGTGAAAAAATAGTTCATGGATTTTATGGAACTAAATTAATCAAAATTTTGATTGAGAATACGTTTTGTCTTTGGTTGAGCAAGTCAGTTTATTTGGCAGTGTATTTGTAATGGTATGCTAAATACTGTGTTGACATTCTACATCTGCTGAAATATCTTGACTATATAATGCTTTGGTATTACACCACAAAGTTAATTGAGGAAATTAATTTTAATTAATTGAAGTATTTATTTTAAGTAATGATTTCATTCTTTCCTCCTAGATCATGAACATTTTAAGTAAATCCAGAATTTGTTAAAAGTCAGTTAACACTCAACCGTGGACCCCTATGTTCCTGGTTTTTGTCCCAATGGGAGATCTGTAAGCATCATTTTAAACTTTTTAAGCTGATTGATCATTCATAGTTTTCTTATTTTAATCTTTTATTAATGTGTTTTTTTACTAGGAAATTACCCATTCCCTCTAGGTTTCCAATTTTATGTAGTAGGTTTCTGCAGTTTGATTTTTAATTTCTTCTCTAACTTTGAACTTCTGCTAATTTTATCAACAATATTTTTAAATATACTTTTTAGTTTACCTTGTTTTGATTGAATTATCTTGTTTGACAGTTCTCATTATCTCAAAAAGTTTTAATTATCTTTTTCTTATTAAGGTCTTTGGGACAGTGTGTGTAACTTGGTGGCAGAGAACTTGCTTAACATGTGAGAGTCCCTGGGTTCCATTCCAGCACCACACACAGACAATATGTCTTTGACAGGACCCAAGTGTCAGGGGAATTGTTCAAAATATTATGTATTTACACACACACACACACACACACACACACACAGATCTTTTCCAAATTGAGTTGAAATTATTCTAAGCAAAATTTGCTAATCAATTTTATAGAAAGAAAGAGGATGGTGATATTTTAAAATTCCAGCTATTGATATTACATGATATTCCAGCTTAAAACCACTGAAATAATTACAGTGTGTAAGAGAAAAATCAATAGATTCTTTTAAAAAAACAGATACATTTACCAAAAATAGACTTTTTTAAACAGACATTTTCTACTTTTTCAAATTTAGAAAGCATATTCGAATATCTTATTAAAGTCTTACATTCATCAAGTAGTTAGTTTCTCTTACTCCTTGCAAGCAAGGGAATTGACCTTCTAATAAGCATGCTTTATATATTGTCAGAAGTTCTTTTTGGAGAACTCTATTAAGTGTTTCTCATATATTCAAAATATCATTTAAAAGCATACCAGTGACCTTTTGATTTCATCAATTTTAATTTCTTTTGAAATAATGTGTGTATATATTAGTACTTACTAAATATTACTTTGTGTAGGAAATGGCCTGATTTCATTTTATATAAATGCTGGTGCTCTATGTGCTTCAAAGGTAGTTTTTAGAATAGAGTTGAGTATAACTCTTATTTTGAAATCATTAAAAAAGTACATACACTTTTTACCACATTTTAATGAAGTAATATAGTGGAGATTAGACATGTTAATATCATGAGCTGAAAAATAATTAAATATAGTTGAATTATTTTGGGGTGTTCAACATAATGGTTTCCACCCTCTTCTATAAATGCCCCAGTTGTCTCATATTATATGCTTGGTTTGGAGTTATTCTTTTAAATTTATTTATGGTGATGAGAATTAAGCTCATAACCTTGACTATGTTAGGCAAGCAATGAATTTCAGCCCTTTTAAAATATTATGTTGAGACGGGATTTTGCTAAGTTCCTGAGGTATTGAGGCTGGCTTCAAACTTTGTGATCCTCCTGCTTCAGTCTCCAAAATAGCTGTGATTACAGTTCAAAGTGCCTAGTATGGCCTAGAGAATTTTTATGTCATTATCATGTTTCTAATTTCTTTTTTTTCATTCCAATACACATTTATTCAACTAAAACAAAACATCTTTAAACATATTTTAACAATGTACAAATACATTCACAACATAATCTGCTGATTAAAAGACTCCAACAAAGTTTCCAGTATCTCAAGAGAATTTACAACTGCCTACAATAATTTGTAGATTGGTTTAGTTTACAGTTAAATATATTGCCTTGTTTAAGAAAAATTATTAATACAAATGTATGATTTACAATATCCCCATTATAGCAAGAAAAAATAGATTCATAAAATGTCTTTAGGCATTTATTATGCCAAGTATTTAAATGATTATTTTTACTATGACATAAGAATAATATTCATTTAGTACTAAAAGGTTTTATTAGTCCAGAGACCACTGAAGAGTTTCCAGGAAGTTCCAAAATAAAATATGACTATCCTTTCTATGAAATAAATAGAACAGCAGCAATCCCTGGGTATCCCTTAAACATAAACTATAAAGATTCCATTTATTATTTAGGCCTTAAGTATAAAAATAAAAGAAAATTTTAGAAACTATTTAACACTACCAGCCTGAATTTGTTTTTCACTTGTGCATGTCTAAGGTAAGCAATTTCAACATGAAGTATATATTTTAAATTAACAATTTTTTTCTTTTTAACTCATACACAAACCAAGTGTTTACTCTTAATCATGAAATCAACTTATTTCTGAAAATAACCTATAGAAATAGTATGTAAACACACATACCTTTGAGATAGATTAAGAACTTTCCTATATTCTATGGATCAAAATGCAAATATCTCTGTAACATATGTAAAATAACACATTAA
Source organism: Marmota monax (assembly GCF_021218885.2). NCBI lineage: Eukaryota > Metazoa > Chordata > Mammalia > Rodentia > Sciuridae > Marmota > Marmota monax. The sequence continues at coordinate 28,533 of NW_026694679.1, forward strand.
TTTGGGATATACGGATACATTACTATATGCATACATATGTACACCATAAAATAAATTCTGACAATATTCTTAATGATATCATACTTCCTAGCCTCAACTATTAGAAAAAGAAAATTAAAACTTTGTTTTAAAAAAGAAAACAGTTTTTATAGTAACTTTGCAAGTGAAAACAAAACAAACAAACAAAAATCAATGCTCCTTTTTGCAACTGGACTGAGCTCTAAACAATTCATAATCAAGAATCTCTTCAGCCATTCCCCAATATCACAGAAAACATAATTTTCTCTCTATTCAAGAAGTCTGTTCATTTCTGGTGTTTTGTCTTAAAAACTGCATTCCAAGATACCAGGTAGCCATGCTGGTTAAATTCTTCCGGCTGCCCACTTGCACCTAATGTAACCATACAGGTTGGCACCCTGTAGCACCACACCCATGATAACCATGCCAACCATTTTACTCTGAGGGAGAAGAGAGCACTAAAGGCAAATATCACCCACAGCACTGGACAGGCAATTAGTCCTAACCAAAAGATTCTTGATTCAACTTCTGAAACAGTTTTATTCTCCTGAGGAGATGCCTTCCTGGACTCAAACACCCAATGACTCTTTCCATCCTCATCAATATGATTCCATCACCCAAGGCCTACCATCAGTCTCTACCTGTGACATTCTTCACTGCCCAAAAGTCACGTGACAACAACAAGATAATTGTCACCATACAAGCAATAAAGCTGCTGCTGAGCAATTCACAGAGAAGATAGACTATAATGGCACAGACTCAGAAGAACAAATGGAAAAATGATGCCACTGGATGTCGGATTTTAGATTTTCTTGGTCTATTAGTTTTATCTTCTTCTGCATCAAACAATGAAACATCTTCAGTGTCATCATTGCTGTCTTGAGTGCAAGGCTCTGCCAGCGTCTCCTATTCCTACATGATTGCAGGGTACCCCTACAGGGCAGGTCACAAGGGAGCTGAAGAGTTGCCCGGAGGCCGCACCCCTTTCACTTCCTCACGTGCATGATGTGCAAGATGGGCCGAGGAAAAAGACCACCCGCACCCCACCCACCACACAGAGCATTTCTGCAGCCCAACATCGGATCCGCCAAGCGCTGGGCATTGGTTGAGGATGGGCTTCTCCTCTCCACACCCCCAAGCTTCCCAAGCTCCGGGATTCTTGGGTCACTCCTCCTATGAGGGCCTCAGAGCACCCAGATCACCTCCGTGACAACTACCCTTGGTCCTCCATCCTTCCCGCCCATTCAGCTCTTCCTCAAGAAGGACAGCCAGAGGGGACACAACACAACCACCCCTGTGCACCTGGCTCACTCCACAAACCCTGCAGGAGGGACCCTTCCACCCGCCAAGCCTAGGCCACCGCCTCTACTTGCCCACAGCCCCTCACCTCATGTTTCTAATTTCTTAATAATTTTCTAATCTATATTATAGCCATTTTCTCCTTCTAAATGGTCATCAAAGTCTTTTTTTATTGTTCTGAGAGGATATTTAATGTGAATATACTTTATGATGTGACACCTCTGGTCACAATAGGCTATTTCTATTGTAAGAGTATTTTGATTCTGATATTTTGATAGTATAATGTGAATGTACTTTATGATATGACACATCTGGTCACAATAGGCTATTTCTATTGTAAGAGTATTTTGATTCTTAACTGTTTTTCAGGCTTAACATTTTCCTAAGAGTGGTGATTGTTCACTTTCTATTTGATTACACAAATAAGGCACTGATTTAAAAAAAAATTGTGGTGCTAGGGATCAAACCCAGGGCCTCCTGAATTCTGGATAAGGTATGCCACCACTGAGCTACATCCCAGCCCCATAGATTCTTTGGTTTTATTAGCTTTATGACTAGCTATATCAATGAGAAACTTACATAGAAATTCAACTACATTTGAAAACATTCAAGAGTTTGGGCATCCAATATTTTTTATGATTTCTAAAATATAATTTCCCCGTAAAACACGAGAATATCTAAGATCACTCATAAACCATGCTTCCATTGAAGTTTCTCTAGTTTTACCACTTCTGAAGAACATCATGGAGGAAACTGACTTTGATATTCTTTTAAATTTTTCTTTTTTTAGAAAGCATCATAAGTTATTGTCACAAATTCTGTTTACATTTTTCGTTTAAATATTTTTCCTAGTGGCAAATATTTGATGCTATTATTGTTGAAGGGTATACATAGAAACAAATGAAAGATAAGAATTCCTTGGGATCAATGATTCATTCACAATGAATCAATCTGCTCTTGTAACATATTTTTTATCATGACTCTTTTGAAAAAGTTCAACCATGACTTAAATAGTGTCTCTAAAATGTAGATTTTTTTTCTCTAAAGTTTTGAAATTTTTAGAGAGAAAATCCAGAACCTAGCAATAGCAAAATAAATAATGATAAATAAGTTTAAACATATTATTACTTTAACATAAAACATATAAAATAAGTATTTATCTTACATTATGTTAGTTTGACACATTTTTGTTATAAATGCTCTTAACAAAATGCAGAACTAGTTAAGAATGTCAATTATTAGTAATTGACATTCTGAGTAATTAAATGAGCAGGTGTTTGAAAAAAATATAGCCATGTCTTAAGATTTTATTTTAGAATAGTTTTATGTTTATGCAGAAATTGCAAAGAAAATGCAGAGATCTACTATGTAACTTCTACCCAGTTTTTTTTCCTCTTATGACTTACAGTGAGCTATCTCAGATGTGTTAACTTCATACATGATTTTTCATGATAAACAGATACTGATATGCTCTTATTAACTAATGTCTGTGTTTCCTCTGGATTCTCAGTACAGCCTCTTTCAGTTCCAGGACCCCATCCAAGATCCCGCAAGACAGTCATCCTGTCTCCATAGGCTTTTCTTCGTGGCGACAGTTTCTCTGACCTTCCTTTCTCTGATGCCCTTGATGGTTGAGGAGGACCTGACAGTTGAGGAGTACCTGTCAGGTACTTTTTAGATTTTCAGTTGATGTTTTTCTCATATGTAGACAGGTTATGGATTGGGGAAAGCAGATTACAGATGAAGTGCTATTCTTCATTTCATATCCTCAAGGTGCTCACCTGACTGATGTAGTGTTTGCCAGATTTCTCACTGTGAAGTTATGTTTCTCTACATGTACACATTATATATATTGTTTTGGAGTAAGTCACTATGCAGAGCCCCCTCTTAAGGAGTGGGAAGTTAGGCCTAACTCCTTGAGGGCCAAATGTCCACTTCAATTACTTGAAATTCTGCATAAGAGGTTTTTATTTAGCCTCTTTTGTTTATCTGTTTAGTCATTTATTTGTAAATAAATGAGCATCTGGATATTTACTCCAAGATTTTGTTTGTTATCCAACTCTATAGTACTTTGTTGCTTACTTCATTCCTGCTTGAAGCCTTCGGGAATAGCTTTGACCATTCTTTCCACTGGGAGTTCTTTCTATTGTTTCCTGTTTTCTTTTAACCAGAAAGAATAGTATAATACCCTCAATTAGGCCTTTTACACTTATAAAACATTTCACTGAGGCTTTAAATACAATATAATATCCTTATGAAGACTCTAACATATATAGTATGCACTGAAATAATATGAGTTTGTTATCAATAAATATCATTAATGATACCACTGGCTGATATCACATACACATTGAGACCCCTAGAAAATAACATGTCAAACCTTCAAACTCATAAGATATCCTCACAGAGAACTAGGAAAAATATAATATCTTCATTGAGGCATTTGACACATATATGAAATCCTTGTGGAAGCCTATGTCACATAAAAATATTCTCAATAAGATCTCTAAAACTCACATAAAAACTAAGTTCTTTGACACCCATAATATTTTCAATGAGTCCTCTACAGATATAATCAATGAGGGCTCTGACATATAATGTCCTCACAGAGGTTTCTAACATGCTCAATATCATTACTGAGGCCTGTGTCAGTCATAAAATATCCATGAGAGCCTGTGACAAATAAGGAAAAACCACATTGAGGCCTCTGAAACACAATATTATTTTTATTCAGAGCTCTTACTAAACACATGAAACTATTTTAAAAGGCTCTGTCTTCACTGAGGGCTCTGACATATAATATATTACTGACTGACTCTTTTGACAACTATAATATTCTCAGAGAAGCCTCTAAAACATATGATATCATAAGTCCTTTGACACAAGTCCCATTGTCACTAAGGATTCAAATGCATTTAGTATTCTCACTGAGGCATGTGACCCTAATAGTATCCTCACTGAGGCTGTTGACAATAATGAAGTACTGGTACTGAGACATCTGACTCAGGAATAGCCTTGCTGGGGTGGCTGGTGCATTTAAAATACTCCCTGAACCATCTGAGAGATATAATATACTCCCCGAGGCTTCTAACTTCCTGAGGTCTTTGAAATATTTAATATCTACATTGACACCTACAGTATCTATAAGAGTCATACTGAGGTCTCTAATACTAACAATAAAGTATTGGAGACATCTGAGATGTATAATTGGATAACAGAGGTCTCTTCCACTTAGAATGTCTTCTTGATGCCTCTGGCACTGCCATCATGTACTCACAGAGGTCCCTTTCTATAGGAGAAAACTGAGGCCTCTGACAAGTATAGTAAGTTTACTACCGACTCTACAAAATATAATGTCAAAAGTGAAGCCTGTAACAAACACATTATATTGTCACTGAAGAATCTTCCACATATCGTCATTGAGGCCATTGCCATGAACAGGATATCTGTACTGTGACCTTGATCCCATTCAAGGGGATGGGTTGGTGAAGCCTCAGATACTCTGGTAATACCCTGGCACTGGACTCTGACACTTAATATCCATATGAAGCCTCTGACACATAAAATAACCACACTCGGGCCTTGGATATTTTTATAATAGCCTCAGAAAGGTTTCTGACACTCATATCACATCCTCAGTGAGTCTTCCTCTAATGCCAACATGAATCGTCCCTGAGGCCTCTGACATTCACACCCTATCTCATTTGAGTCCCAAAACACTAATGACATTCTTACTGAGGACTCTGAAATGGATATCATCCTCATACAGGACAGTGAGATCAATATAATATCCACCCTGAGGCTTCTGTCATTCAGAAATATCCTAATCAAGGCTTCTGACACTCAAGGAATATCACACTGAGTGCTCTGGGGCACCAGAAGTCCACACAGATTTAGACCCTCTAGAGTCATCCAAAAGTACTGAGGCCTCTGCAGGTAACATGAGGTACAATGAGTCCTCAGAGACATATATGTCTCATTGAGGTCTCTGACACATAAAATCCCCACTGAGGATTCTATCCTATGTACAGTATGGAATGAGTCATTTGACCCCGTATTTTCCTCACTGACCTCTGAGAGAGATTCTATTCTCAGTGAGGCCTCTTACACATATTAGATCATCACAAAGGCCTGTGGTGTTCATTTCATAATCTCACTGAGGCCTTCCACACTGATATTCTCTCTACCCTGAAAACTTCATCACATACAATGTCCTCACTGGGTACCCTGGCACTGCCATCATTATTCTCAAGGAGGCCTCTGACACGTAGAATTTCCTCACTGAGAACTCTGAGCCCTAAAATATATTCACTGAGGACAAAATCCTCAGGAAGGCCTCTAATATTCAGAAGTTTTCTTCACCTCACAGTCATATAAAATAGTAAGTGAGGATTCTGACACTTATACTATCTACCCTGAGGCCTCTGACACAAATATTTAACAATCCTAATTGAGGCCTGTGGTGATAACAAAATAAACTCAGTGAAGTCTGACACATATCACATCCTCACTGGGGCCTCTGACCTTGACAGAATATCTTCAGTATGTCCCCTAACAAATGTATTATTCTCACTCAGGCTTTTGATCCTCAAAGAACTTTCACATATAATATGCTAACAGAGTCCTCTTCTTATTACAGCACATATATATCCTTAATGTTTCACTTAAGAAACATTCTTATGGAGGTCTCTGACACTCACCTAATATCCTTAGTGAGTCCTTCTCTGACACATCAGATACTCACTGAGGCCTCTGGTATTTCTTGATTATCTCACTGAGTCCATAAACACTCCTATTTATTGAGGATTCTTAAGTGTACAATATCTTCACTCTGATCTCTACTTATTCATAGAGACTTGTGGGACTCAAAAAATATCCTCAATCCTCTTGGCCTTCAGTGTATATATCAGCAAGAGCTCAGGCACACCTAAGAGCCTCACTGACAAAGATCCCTATTGTCTAAAATATTAAAAAAAATCACTGAAGACTCTGAAAGTACCTTCCTATCAACACAGATCCTTCTGACACTTTTAAGTATCCCCTTGAAGTCTCTGACACAGACAATAACTCCACCGAGGACTTTTACCCAAGCTGTACAAATGCTGAGGCATTCCACACTGTAATATCCTACTGAGGGATGTGACAGTGGTATACTCTCTTCATTGAGGACTCTAACACATGCAGTGTTCTTACTGAGTAGCCTGGCACTTCCATAATATTTTTCTGTGAGGCCTCAGACACATAGGATTTCCTTCATGAGACATTAAAGCCATAGATTATACATACCAAGATGTCAAACATATGCAATGCCTTCAACAAGGTCTATTCCAATCAAATATTTTCCTCAATAAGGATGTTTACATCATATATTAGTGTGACTGTGGGTTCTCTCACATATATTATCCACACTGAGTCCTCAGATGCATATTCTCAACTTACTGAGGCCCTGAACACAGAACATGTCCTAACTGTGTCCTGTGGCAATCATGGAGTAGGCTCAATGAAGACTCTGACCCATTTTCACTGAGGCCTCTGACTTGGACATAATGTTTTCACAGAGTCCTGGATCACATGTATGATTTTTCACTGAGGCTTCTGACTATCAGTTCATAGCCTTGCTATGGACTCTGACAGTAAATATCCACATGAAGATTCTAAGGTATATGATAGGATTACAGAGGCCTCCTACTCTTACCATAGTTACACTGGACTCTGACCCCTGCAATATCCTCATTTGGGCTATGCTATTTATATAGAATTCTCTTGAGTGTCTCTGACCCTGATAGGATATCCTCCATGCCTCCTCTGACATTCATATCCCATACTCACTGAGGCATCTGACATTCATATACAATCACACTGAAGGTACGTTCACCCCTAATCAACTTCCTGAGGACTCTGAAACTTAAAATGTCCCCACTCACAGCTCCAAGAATCACATGATATCTTTCCTGAGGTCTTTGAAATCCATATAATAAACTCCTAGAGGATTCTGATGTATAGAAAGTCCTTTCTTGTCCTCTGACACTAACCTAGTATATTCACTGAGTCCTGTGATAATAACATTGTAGTCTCACTGAAGCTTCTGAAATAAATGAATTCTTCATTCAGGGTTCTCACACCTTCTACCCACACTAAGGCCTCTAACACCTGGTATCTGCCCTAGGACCTCTGACAAACAATATTTTCCCTTAGCCCTTCAAAAAGCAAACTATCCTCAGCTAGGCCTCAGACACTTTTTGAATGTCCTCCCTCAGGGCACATTCAATGCCTTCTCCCTCAGGCTTCTGATGCTCATGTAATATCAATACTGAGGCCTGTAGCCCATATACTTGCTGAGGCCTCTGACACACAAAATATTATCTCTGAAGACTCAGATGCATGTGATATCCTCAGGCCTCTGACATATCCTCCATTGTCACTAAGACTTCTGACTCAATGAGGCCTGTGACCCTAATAGTGTCCTCACTGAGGCCTCTGACAGCAATGAAGTATCAATGCTGAATCCACTGACTCAGTTAATAGCCTCACTGAAGAGTCAGGAGCATTTAATATCCTACCTTAAACCTCTGGCAGATATAATATACTCCTTTAGGCCTCTAACTCCCTGAGGACTTGACACATACAGTATCTACATTGCGACCTACAGGACCTATAAGAGGCTTACTGAGGCCCCTAATATTAATGATGTAGTATTGGAGACATCTGACACATAGAATTGGCTAACAGAGGTCTCTTCCACTTAGAATCTTTTTGACAGCCATCATATACTTATGGAGGCCTCTTTCCATAGGAGAAACCTGAGGCCTCTGACAGGTATAGTAAGTTTACTGCAGCCTCTATGAAGTATAATATCCAATGTGAGGCCTGTGACAAACACATCACATTCTCACTGAAGCCTTGGACACATATCACATCATCACAGAGGCCTCTGACATCAATAATATATCTAAACTGTGACCTTGGTCATGTTCACATTGTTACTGAGGCCTCAGACAGTCTGGTAACACCCTGGCTCTAGACTCTGACACTTAATATCCATGAGAAGCCTCGGCCACCTACAATATGCTCACAGAGGCCTATGTCAAATACAGTGTTATCACTGAAGTTTCTGACACATAAGATATAATGATTGTGGCCTTGGACACTTTTATAATAGCCTGAAGCAGGTATCTGATACTCATATCATATCCTCAATGTATCCTCTTCTGAAACTCCCATGATTCCTTCCTGAGGCCTCTGACATTCACATCATATAGCACTGAGTCCACTCACACTGGTAACATACTGCCTGAGGACTCTGCAGTGGATATCATCCTCATGCAGGACAATGAAATGAATTCAATATCCACCCTTAGGCTTCTAAAGCTCAGATAATGGCCTCCATGAGACCTCTAACACTGAAGTACTATCTTACCAAGTGCTCTGGGGTACCTGATGTCTGCACAGATTAATGCTCTGATAGATATTCAAAATATAACTGAGACCTCCAAAGGTTACATAGTATGTACAATGAGTCCTCTGACACATGCATGTGTCTCATTGAGGTCTCTGACACATATGAAATCCCCACAGAGGGCTCCAACCTTTGTAGAGGAGGGACTGAGTCATTTGAGCCCATATTTTCCTCACTGACCAGTCTGAGAAAAATCGTCTTCTCAGTAAAGCCTCTTCCATGTAATATATAGTCATTAAGGCCTCTGATACTCATTTCATAATCTCACTGAGGCCTTTCACACTGATATTCTTTCAACCCTGAAAACTCCATCACTTACAGTGTCCTCACTGGGTACCTTGGCACTCCCACCATTATTCTCAATGAGACATCTGACACAAAGAAGTTCTTCAGTGGAGGGCTGGGGTTGTGGCTCAGTGGTGGAGCACTCACCTTACACATGTGAGACCCTGGGTTCGATCCTCAGCACCACATAAAAATAAATAAACAAAATAAAGATAGTGTGTCCTGTATAACTAAAACAAAAATTTTAAAAACTTACTCACTAGAAATTTCATCTCTAAAATATACTTAGGAAACTATTCTCAATAACACCTCTCCTAGTCAGAAATTTTCTTCACTAAGGACCTTCATAGTCACATAACAGACTGAGTGAGGCTATGATACCTACATTCTCTACCCCTAGTCTCTAACACATATACTCAACTCTCTGAGGCCTCTTAAGAGAAAATACCCTGGTTGAGACCTATAATAATAATAAAATAATCTCAATGAAGACTTTGACACCTATCACATCCTTATTAAGGCCTCTGACTTTGACCAAATATCTTCAGTACATCTTCTGAAAAATGTATCATTCTCAATGAGGATTCAGACACTCAGGTGATAGCCTCCCTCTGGACTCTGACACTAAATGTCCATATGAAGGCACTGTCACATATAATAGGCTAACACAGGTCTCTTCCTATTACAGCACATATATGTCCTCACTCAGGCCTGCAGCACTCATGGAACATTCTCATGGAGGTCCCTGACACTCAGGAAATATCCTCAATGAGTCCTCCTCTGACACTCAATATTGTGTCCTTATTGAGGGCTCTGAAATTCCTTGATCATCTCACTGAGTCCATAAATTCTTCTGTCACATGTATAATAAACTCACTCAGGGCTCTGACACTCATGTCCTCTCCTCCCAGTTGCCTCTGACACTTACATCACATATTCACAGAGGCTTGCTGTATGTAGATAATATTCTCCCTCAACCCTTTGTCTGTCCCTCAGTTAATATCTCAATGAGAGCTCAGGCACAACTAAGAGCCTCACTGGCAGAGATCCTGATTGTCTAGTCATATGTAAAAATCATGGAGGGCTCAGACAGTATCTTTCTGTCAACACAGACTCCTTTGACAAAATTTTAAGTGTCTCCTTGAGGTCTCTGACAGAGACACTCTCCATGCAGGATTCTCACCCAAGCAGTACAAATGCTCAGGCCTTTGACACCATTATATCCCCAGTGAGGGGTGTGACACTGATGTACCCACTTCCCTGAGGACTCTAACACTCATAATGTTCTCACTGAGTAGCCTGGCACTCCTGTCACATCGTCTGTGAGACTTCTTATACAGGATTTCCTCCCTGAGATCTTTGAGGCATAGATTAAACATTCTAAGATCTCAAACACATTCAGTGCGTCCAGCTAAGCCTCTTGCAGTCAGATATTTTCCTCACTGAGGATGTTCATAGTCATGTAATAGTGTAATTGAGGGATCTGAAACATATTATATACATTGAGTTCTTGGATATATGTATTCAACTCACTGAGAACTCAGAGACAATACCCTAGCTGATCCTGTGGCAATCATTGATTAATCTCAATGAAGCCCCTGACGCATCCTCAATGAGGCCTGTAGCTGGAGAATATTTCATTATTGATTTCTGGGTCACATATGTGATTCTTGCTGAAACTTGCTGAAACTCAACTAATAGCCTCACTCTGGCATTAACTTTCCACATCAAGTATCAAAGGCATATACTGTATTTGCAAAGGCCTCTTACTCTTACCATTGGCACACTAATGACTATGACCCATGTAATATCCTTGTTCTGATGGTGACTACTCAAATAGAACCTTCCTGGTGGTCTTATCCCTGATAGGATATTCACAATGGGTCCTCCTCTGACATTTGCATCCTATACACACTGCGGCCTCTGATATTCATATTTTATTTCAGTGATTATACAGACACCTGTAAGCAACTTCCTAAAGATGCTCTAAAATATCCTCACTCACAGCATTTAGAATCGTGATATTTTCTCAGAGAGTTCTGAAACCCATATAATATACTCATAGAAGATTTCAATGCATAAAATTTCCTCATGTGGCTGCTGACACTAATAGATTTTATTCACTGAGTTCTGAGATACTCCATCATAATCCCCCTGAGGTTTATGAAATCTTCACTCAGGTTCTCATACGTTCTACCCACACTGAAGCCTCTGACTCATGGTATCCTCACAGTGGCCTCAGGAAAACATATTTTCTCCTACCCCTCTAAAAAGCAATCTATCCTTTGCTGAGACCTCTGACAACAATGAAGTACCAGTGTTGAGTCCTCTGACTCAGTTAATAGCCTCAATGAGATTTTGGGCTCATGTAATATCTTTCTGAAGACTCTGACATATATAATATACTCCCTGAGGCCTCTAAATCCCTGAGGTCCTCTGACATTTTTTAAGTGTCTCCTTGAGGTCTCTGACACAGACAGTAGCTCCACTTGGGGCTTTCACCCAAGCAGCACAAATGCCAAGGCCTTCAACACAGTAATACCCTCACTGAAGTATGTGACATTAGTATACCTTATTCCCTGAGGAATGTAACACAATTAATGTTCTCGCTCAGTAGCCTGGCATTCCTATTTTATCCTCTGTGAGGCCTCTGACACATAGGATTTCTTTCCTGAGACCTTTGAGCCATAGATTGAACATACTGAGATGTCAAACACATGCAATGCCTTCAACAAGGCCTCTTCCACTCAGATATTTTTCTCATATAAGGATGTTCATAGTCATATAACAGTGTGATTGAGGGCTCTAATACATATACTACTCACACTCAGGTATTAGCCTTGCTCTGGATTCTGACACATACTATCCTCCTGTAGACTCTAACACATTTACTATGCTTACTGAAGTCTCTAACAAACAATAAGGGCTTCAGTGAGGACTGAAACTTCTGATATACATAATATTCTTAGTCAGGGCTTGCTTTCACATTTATATAAAATTCTAATTGAGTTCTCTGACATTCATATAATGTCCTCAGTGAAGCTCCATCTATGTAAAAGATGTAATGCCTCACTGAGGCATTTTACAGAATACATTCATTGAGGTCTGTAACACTCATATAATATTTTCACTGATTCCTCTGACATTCATGTAATGAAGCCTCTGTCATCTATAATGTCCTCACTCAGTGCTCTGACATATAATATGCAATTTAAGGCCCTTACCTATATAATATCCTCTCTGATGCCTGTGGCACTCATATGATATCTTCACTGAGGTTTATAACAAATATCATGTTCACATGAGGCCTCTAACCCATATAATGATCTCACTGAGGCCTCTGTTTAATACACTATCCACACTAAAACCTCTAAAGAATACAATCTTCTCACTGAGGTTTCTGACACATATAATGTGCTCACTGAGTTCTCTAACACATATAACATCCTCTCTCAGTTCTATATCTCATGTAATATCCACACCGAGTCCTGTGACACTAATATAGTATCTTCATTGTAGCCTTTACCAGATACAGTATACTCACTGAGGCTCTGAAAAGACCTGTGGCACACATATAATATTCTTTTTTTACACATATAATATTCTTACTGATGCCTCTGACATTTTCACACTGAGTTATCTGACACATATGATATCCATGCTGATATCTTTAAAATTTATCTCATCACTTAGTCCTCTGACACATATAAGGGGACATATAATATCCTCAGTGAGTCCTCTTACAGATATAATATGTTAACTAAATGGACTAAAATATATATTGGCCTCACTGAGGCCTCTGACACTCATATAATATCACCACTGCGATTCTGACAAACGTAATATGATCAGTGATGACTCTAATACAGATAATATGCTCACTGAGTTATCTGACACTTATGTAATATTCTTTAATTTTTTTTTTATTTTTTAGTTATAGTTGGACACAAAGGTATTGTACCTTTATGTTTTATGTATTTTTATGTGGTGCTGAGGATTGAACCCAGGGCCTCACACGTGCTAGGCAAGTGCTCTACTGCTGAACCACAACCCCAGCCCCAAATGTAATATTCTTAATGAGGTGGATGAGACATATATATCCACACAAAACCCTTTGACATTCATGTAATAGTCTCATTTAGGCCTCTGAAATATATAATAACCTCACCAAGTTCTCTTGACATTCATAATATTCTCACTGAAATCTCTGATACTCATATAATATCATCAGTTAAGACTATAACACATATATTTTTTATTAGTTTCTCATGGCAATACAATGATCTTGACATAACATATATTATCCTCATTGAGTTCGCTGATATTCATATAATAATCTCACTGAGGCCTCTGGCAAAAATAATACCTTAATTGAGTCCTCTGAGTGATATAATATACTCATTGAGTCATCTAACTCATAATGACCTATTGAAGACTTTGACACTCAATAATATTCTCAATAACTTGAATACACTGGCATAGACTTGTAATCCCAATGAATCGGGAGCATGAGTCAGGAAGATTGCAAGTTTGAATTCAGCCTCAAAAATTTGGTGAAGCTCTGTCTCAAAATAAAAATATAAAAAGAGCTGAGGATGTATCTCAGTGGTAAAGTACTCCTTGGTTCAATCCCCAGAACACACACACACACACACACACACACACACACACACACATATATATATAATATATTTGCATAAATATATATTTGCATACATTATATAAATATATAATTTATATATAGGTGTATATATATTCTCACTGCAGCTTATGACATATATAATATACTCACTCAGACCTCTGACACTCATAATATTCTCAATGAGTACTCTAACAAATATCCTCAATTAACCTTTAATAATTATCATATTCTACAGTGGGACCTCTGATACTCAATAATAATCTCACTGGGGCCTCTGACAAATATAATATTCTCACAGTGGCTTCAGATACTCAGATATTATCCCCAGTCAGGTATTTGACACACATAATATTCACACTGAAGCCTCCAAAACATATAATATCCTCACTGATATCTCTAGCACATATAGTGTTATTACTGAGACCTGTGATACTAATATAGTATCTTCAACGAGACCTGCTACACTAATATAATATTTTATTCAGGACTCTACCACTAATATAATATCTAAACTGAAACCTCTGACCTATATAATATCCTCACTAAGGCCTGTAATGCAGATAATATCCTCATTGAATCCTCTGCCACTCATGACACATACAATGTCCTCACAGAGGCATCTAGTCCTAATATAATAGTTGATCTTTTGTTCTTTTTTCTGTACTAGATATTGAATCCAGGGGCACTTAACCATTAAGCTACATGCCAGCCCTTTTTATTTTTTATTTTGAGACAGGGTGTCTCTAAGTTGCTTAAGGCCTCACTTAGTTGCTGAGGCTGGCCTTGAACTTGCCATCCTCCTGCCTCAGCCTTATGAGCTTCTGGGATTACAAGCATACATGACCTTTTGTCATTGATATTATTACAGTATATACATTGTGCTCTTTAATACTAATGTGATATTCACATTGTTTCCCAAAGTATGCTTACAGTGTAAATAGATGGCCTCTAATAGTAATATATTTACTTACTATGGACGCTTACTGCCTTCACAGTGATATCCAGACTGTGGTCTTTAATGCTAATCTACTATGAACACATTGGTTTTATATCACTATAATAATCACTAAGTGACCTTCTTATACTAATATAACATCCAGAATTTAGCCTCTAATACTAATGTAACACACACACACACACACACACACACACACACACACAGGCTTCTAATGAAAGATTTTCTTGCAATGGTATTTCTGAGATTTCTCTGAGCTGGATTTTTAAGTGTCAACTTCCCTAATAAAGTCTGATGTCTGTTTTTCTGGCATAGTATTGATATGGTGGTTTTTAATAAGCAGTTGACTTTCTCATAGTGCTAAGCTTACAGGAACCCTACATTGGTGGTGCAAAATGCTCTGTATCCTTTCACTCACATTCCCCACTAGTCATTGCTATGCCAGGTTTGTATCTCCATGTAAAACACTGCAGTGTATTTTACTCAATGTAGGGATGGATACTCTCAGGTGACCATCACATAACCTGCAAATCAGGACATCAGCAAGCTTCTCCATGGCAATCAATCCTCACTTTCACTACCTGCCCAACTGGGGGAAAAAAGCACTCCTTTTTTACTCATACATAGGATTCTTTTCCTAAAACTCCTTTTGAGCCTGTCCCTCATTCTCATGACTTTAACAGATGGAAAGTATACACATGTACTTTTCTTTTAAT
>NW_026694680.1:0-97647 GCF_021218885.2 Marmota monax
GGAGATAACTGCATTGAAACCAGCGCGACAGGTGTGTAATCCCCTAGCCATCTCTCTCCACACAGCGGGGGAAACCTTAAGGGCCACTCCCAGCTCTCCTGTGAACGCAATAACCAGACCGAGGGAACCAGGAGTGGCGCAGGACTCGCGGCGCGGAACTCCCGGCTACCGCTCCCACCAGTGCTGACAACTGAGGTCTCTTGCACCAGCTACCGGGGGCGTGGCTACAGGAGGGCAAGCAAATTCGCTGGGGGATCTCAGCCCCAAGCTCTACGAACTTAGGGTCTGAGGGAGGCAAACAGGGAGAGTGAGCCCAGGTGTTCATGAAAACAGGGCTCCCAGGAGCAGCAGACCTGGCGTGTAGACAGTATTGTGGTGAGCGCCACAGGTGAGCACGGCCT
The DNA here is from genome assembly GCF_021218885.2 of Marmota monax. Classification (NCBI taxonomy): domain Eukaryota; kingdom Metazoa; phylum Chordata; class Mammalia; order Rodentia; family Sciuridae; genus Marmota; species Marmota monax. Next base: position 402 of record NW_026694680.1, read on the forward strand.
CGCTTGAGGAAACACAAGACAAGGCCCTAGACACTCAGGATTGGAGACCCGCCCAGTCTAGGAGAAAGAGCTGCTGCACAGTGAATGGTTCCCACCTATTGACAGGAGAAGCTTGGCCCAGTGGGCACAGCTCCACCTACTGGAAGAGAAGTTAATAGAACTCTAGGACTGCATTTATTATTATTATTATTATCATTTTTTTTTCTTTTCTTTTTCTTTTTTTTTTCTTTCTTCTTTTTCTTTCATTTTCAATTTTTATTTGTTGTTGTTCTTTAATTTTTTTTCAATGTTTCTATTTTTTTTAATTTTTTTTTATTTTATTATTATTATTTTTTTAATTTTAATTTTCATTTTTTATTATCACTATTATTTTTGTTAAAATTTTTTTTTCCGTCTTTTCTTTCTTTATTATCTAATCTTTGTTATTCTTGTTTCTTTTGTCTTTTCATTTCTTTTCAATCTTCTTATTCCCCCTTCCTTGAATTCTACCTGCCTACTCTCACTCTCTTTAGTGACTTCTTCCCTTCCCTTCTAATATCTTTCCTCTCAAGCATCAAATAAATCTATAAGAGTAAACAGAAACTCAGCAGTCAAACAGAACAAGAAGTAACATGAGCAGCATAAAAAAGCAAGGAAGAAAAGGAGTACAAACAATGAAGGACAGCCTAAATATTCAGGAGGACCTAGAGTCAGCAGAAAAATGGTCATATAAAGAACTCAAGGAATACCTTAGACAGATGGAATGGAACCTTAAAGAAGATACGAGACAGCAAATCCAAACAGTGAAAGAACACTTTGAAAATGAATTACATAGACAGATAAAAGAAGAAGTTAAGCATCTTTATCAGGAGATTGAGATTATAAAAAAAAAACAAACAATAATTCTAGAAATGAAGGAAACGATAAACCAAATTAAAAACTCAATTGAGAGTATCACTAACAGAGTGGAGCAAGTAGAAGCCAGAACATCAGATAATGAAGACAAAATATATCATCTTGAAAAGAGCCTAGCCAACTCAGAAAGGCTGGTTAAAAACCACGAGAAAAACATCCAAGAGATATGGGATAACATAAAGAAACCAAACCTACGAGTCATCGGGATAGAAGAAGGTACAGAGATTCAAACCAAGGGAATGAGTAACCTGCTGAAAGAAATAATTACAGAAAACTTTCCAGAAATAAAAAAGGAAACGGATATACAAATTGTAGATGCATACAGGACACCGAGCACACAAAATCACAGTAGACCAACGCCAAGACACATTGTTATGAAGATATCCAATATACAGAACAAAGAGAAAATACTAAAAGCTACAAGAGAAAGGAGGCAGATTACATTCAGGGGTAAACCAATAAGGTTAACAACGGATTTTTCATCACAGACGCTGAAAGCGAGAAGATCCTGGAACAACGTATTTCAAACACTGAAAGACAATGGATGCCAACCAAGAATTCTGTATCCAGCAAAATTAAGCTTCAGGTACGATAACGAAATAAAAATCTTCATTTTGACATCTTATTCATATTCTTTGCTTCCTTGACTTTTACCCACATGAATATATGGCTACTGTCACTTTTCTCTTCAAATTCCAAGGTTATTGCTTTTGAGACAGAAATGACCAAGGATGATTTAAAGATTTTGTGTTTGTTGGAAAATGGAATATGGTTCATTTTTTTTAAATTTTGCTAACTACTGATGTTTTTAAATGCTGAACTCATTAGGAAAAATAAAGGAATCATAGAAGAGTCTAGACAATTACTTTTTTCAAATTTTGTTTTTGACAGAACCACTAAAATACTTTGCAACAATTTTCAATCTCCAGATAGTCAGCATCACTTTGAAAAGATAGGTTGGTCATAAAAAGAAAACCCTTTAACATTTCTTTCTAAATAAGCAAATGCCCAATCTTCATTCTAAAAACAAGAACTTAAAACATTTTTGTGCAGAATAGAAGTGGCAAAAAGATATTCTACAAATTTAAAAAATTAAATATTGGTAGTTAACTAGGAATTCTGATGGAAATTTATGGTCACCCACAAAGACCAGGTTTTTATAGATCTCTAATAATCACATCTCCATATAAAGTCTGCTGAACAGGGTCCAGGCATTTCCACTCCTCATCAGAGAAAGCAATTGCCACATCCTTGAACATCAATGGTTCCTGAAATAAAAATGATTAAATATATATCACATCAACCATATGATCATTGACACAATATTTAATTTGACAAAGGTTGTAATGAGAGTTAGAAGAGCAGGCTCTCACATAGGGAAATGCTCTCAATCATTCAATAAGGTACTTTTTTGTGGTGCTGGGGATTGAAGCCAGGGCCTTGTGAATGCAAGGCAAGTACATTACCAACTGAGCTATATCCTTAGCCCCAATAATTAGTTATAAGTAGTGAAATTGATGAATAAAGTTGGTATAATAAAATCCAGAGAGCAACACATGTGAAGCAAAACACTAAAGCAAAAAAAGTAGTAAAACTTTCCAACATAATCTTAATGGATAAATGACAACTGCAATAAGTTATTGAATACTCAAAAAAGCCCAACCAAATGATGCAATTATACTTGAGATATACATAGCAAGCAAAATTTTAAGTAATAACAAGACTCATAGGACCATGGTCACCTCTGTGTGTGTAAGATATATGACATCAGTGAGACACACCAAAACTTCCAAAAGCCCATATATTTATTTAAATGACAATCTCCAAGTTGTCTATATTCTCATTATTAAATAATATCATAAAACGAGTACCATATATATTATTTCTTTATACCACAACATCACAATTCACTCACTTTTCAAATGATAAAATAAAAATTTTAATTATCACAGTATTACAAAACACTTAGGTACTTGGGCAAACTTGTATAACATGGAACAATGATATAAAAAAAGATAAAAGAGAAAAGCAAATTAATAGACTATTAACCCCACAGTTCATGAAGGAACTGTAACATCAGATTAAACATCCCCAGATATGGGAAATGACTCTCACTGTGAGTTGTATCCCCACATGGCTAATTTTAAAGTAGGGAGTTTGGGAATACTAAACTGGAAAAATAAATTCTGAAAGGTTTTTACACCCTAATTACTCCCCTAAAAGTATGGAGACTAGGATATCAATTTTCATAGTGAACAAACACATATCTAGACCTAGTTTAAGGTTATGACCTGTGATGTATTTTTTTCTGAAAGTTTTGTTTTGTTTTTCAATTAAGAATTTAATCTAGGGTCTACTCTACTCTACCACTGAGCTGCATTTCCAGAATGTTTATTTATTTATTTAAATTTTGAGACAGAGACTCACCAAGTTGCTTAAGACCTTTCTAAATTACTGAGACTGGCCTCCCATTTGCCATCTTCTTGTCTCATTCTCTCACATCACTGGGACTACAGGTGTGTGCCACCACACTTTTCTATACAACATCTTTTGATAACAAACATGCAAATTGCACAACAAAAAAAAATGTTCCAACAAATAGTAGTCCTATAATTCAATTCTGATACTCCTATAGATGTCACAATTTGGGGTTTACTCCTATAGAATTTCACTAACTTTAAGTGCCAGTTGCAAGCCTCAGAATAACATCAGTATTTATGATCAGTTTCCTATAAACTGGCAGTCTCTACAACTACACACTTAAGTTACATATTCTGATAGAACTAATTATGGAACAAAAAAGCACACTTTACTTATGTATACCAGGTTCTTTTTTTAATTTATTTTTTTATTGGTTGTTCAAAACATTACAAAGCTCTTGACATATCATATTTCATACATTAGATTCAAGTGGGTTATGAACTCCCATTTTTACCCCAAATACAGATTGCAGAATCACATTGGTTACACATCCACATTTTTACATAATGCCATATTAGTAACTGTTTTATTCTGCTACCTTTCCTATCCTCTACTATCCCCCTCCCCTCCCCTCCCATCTTCTCTCTCTACCCCATCTACTGTAATTCATCTCTCTCCTTGCTTATTTTCCCATTCCCCTCACAACCTCTTATATGTAATTTTGTATAACAGTGAGGGTCTCCCTCCATTTCCATGCAATTTCCCTTTTCTCTCCCTTTCCCTCCCACCTCATGTCTCTGTTTAATGTTAATCTTTTCTTCCTGCTCTTCCCCCCTGCTCTGTTCTTAGTTGCTCTCATTATATCAAAGAAGACATTTGGTATTTGTTTTTTAGGGATTGGCTAGCTTCACTAAGCATAATCTGCTCTAGTGCCATCCATTTCCCTGCAAATTCCATAATTTTGTCATTTTTTAGTGCTGCATAATACTCCATGGTGTATAAATGCCACTTTTTTTTTTATCCATTCATCTATTGAAGGGCATCTAGGTTGGTTCCACAGTCTAGCTATTGTGAATTGTGCTGCTATGAACATCGATGTGGCAGTATCCCTGTAGTACGCTCTTTTAAGGTCTTCAGGGAATAGTCTGAGAAGGGCAATAGCTGGGTCAAATGGTGGTTCCATTCCCAGCTTTCCCAGGAATCTCCATACTGCTTTCCAAATTGGCTGCACCAATTTGCAGTCCCACCAGCAATGTACAAGAGTACCCTTTTCCCCACATCCTCGCCAGCACTTGTTGTTGTTTGACTTCATAATGGCTGCCAATCTTACTGGAGTGAGATGGTATCTTAGGGTGGTTTTGATTTGCATTTCTCTGACTGCTAGAGATGGTGAGCATTTTTTCATGTACTTGTTGATTGATTGTATGTCCTCCTCTGAGAAGTGTCTGTTCAGGTCCTTGGCCCATTTGTTGATTGGGTTATTTGTTATCTTATTGTCTAATTTTTTGAGTTCTTTGTATACTCTGGATATTAGGGCTCTATCTGAAGTGTGAGGAGTAAAAATTTGTTCCCATGATGTAGGCTCCCTATTTACCTCTCTTATTGTTTCTCTTACTGAGAAAAAACTTTTTAGTTTGAGTAAGTCACATTTGTTGATTCTTGTTGTTAACTCTTGTGCTATGGGTGTCCTATTAAGGAATTTGGAGCCCGACCCCACAATATGTAGATCAGAGCCAACTTTTTCTTCTATCAGATGCAGAGTCTCTGATTTGATATCAAGCTCCTTGATCCATTTTGAGTTAACTTTTGTGCATGGCGAGAGGAGGGGATTCAGTTTCATTTTGTTGCATATGGATTTCCAGTTTTCCCAACACCATTTGTTGAAGATGCTATCCTTCCTCCATTGCATGCTTTTAGCCCCTTTATCAAATATAAGATAGTTGTAATTTTGTGGATTAGTCTCTGTGTCCTCTATTCTGTACCATTGGTCCATCCGCCTGTTTTGGTACCAGTACCATGCTGTTTTTGTTGCTATTGCTCTGTAATATAGTTTGAAATCTGGTATCGCTATACCACCTGATTCACACTTTCTGCTTAGAATTGCTTTTGCAACTACACACTTAAGTTACATAATCTGATAGAACTAATTATGGAACAAAAAAGCACACTTTACTTATGTATACCAGGTTCTTAAAAAAATACATAAACCAGGAAGATGACAATAGAAAACATGCATAGAGCATGAAAAATATCAGAGGGACATGGGGCACTATATAGACCATTTTAGGAAAAAGCTGGTTGAAGATATTATCTCTAATTTTTGTGTTCCACTATAGTAGTGAAAAGCTTCCTTCCCATTATGATTTAGAAGATTTTCCCTATTTTACATATGGCGATTCAGATATGCTCTCTGCATATTCCCATTTTTTTCATCAAAAACTTTTAGTTGAATGCTTTTACATTAAGTGGTCAGAACAAGCATTTGTGACAAAATGTAGCTTAAATCTTGCCCCTATTTAGAATATTGAGCCATCTCATGTCTGCATAAACCAACATCCACACCATTTTTCTAAAACCTCTTAAGTATTGGTTGGCTTCAGAGTAAAGAATTTTTTTCATTTAGAATTTTAATTTATTATTGCAGTACTGGGGCATTCTATATCTGAGATACATCCCTAATCCTTTTAATTTATTTTTCCTTTTGAGACAGGTTCTCACTGAGTTTCTCCTGTAAACCATAGCTAGTGAAATTCCTGCCTCAACCTCCAAGTAGTTGTAATTATTGGCATGCCCAGCAACATATGAGTGTTCTACCCTCCTTTAATCCATTTCCCTTTCATCTTCTTTCTTTGGTTCTTTCCTCTAAAAACAAGCCATTGATAGCCTAACATTTGAGATACATCCATATCTTATATATGATTATTACCCAGTATTGCAATATATATTTAGAAAAAAAAGCCACTTGTTACCTATGTCTAAATTTGTCTAATATGACAGTCTACAAAAAGCTACACAACAATAAAAATTATAGCCTCCAATAGAATTAATAAGTAACTTAAACATCAATGGTATTCTTTTAAAGATCAAAATTGACCTTAGTTTGAATATAATTTTATTCTGAAATTTGCCTTTGTATTTTATGATTAGAAACATTTTTATCATTCAAATATTAGTGATATGATACATTTCATAGATGATGAGAATGTTAGACTAAAATGAGACATTCTCCATCCACCATTTAATTTGCTTAAATATTCAGTGACCACCCAACCTTCATATCTTTCAATCATCATGTAGTGAGTTTTCCCTTGGAAACTTCTGCACAAACACACTAGGATTTTTTTTTTCCTAAGTACTTTTTGTAGTTTATTCTCTTTTCAAATGGTGACAACTTATCATCTCTCTTCCCTAGATGGTTAAGAGGAAAGAGGATACTGATCATCTCTGCCTTTTAAAAAAATATTTTTTAAGTTGTAGGTGAACATGATACATTTATTTTATTTTTATGTGGTACTGAGGATTGAACCCAGTGCCTCATGTGTTTGAGGCAAGTGCTCTACCACTGAGCTACAACCCCAGACCCTCATGTTTGCCTTTCTCTTCAGCTCTAGAATTAACCTGGTTGATCAAAATGTGTTTCTGGGCATCTGAATCTAATATTTTGGAAAAATAATATTAATGTTCCAATATATGATCTATTTACATAAAACTTATACAGGATATTCCTGTAATCTCTAGAGTACCCAGATAGTCCAACAAGGTACTCCATTTCCCAACTGCAAGCTCCTCTGTAGGAAGGGATGATTACAAACAGGCTGGTATTCTCTAGGTAATTGAAAATCCACGGCAGTTGTTGGCACCTTGGGCCAACTTCATACAACTCTTGCACCTATGACCAGTCAAAGACATGGCAGACATTGAAGACACATTGAAGTCTAAAGTTTCTTAGTGTACCGTACACTTGCTGTCTATGCTTATAAAAGATGAATAGACAAGAAGTTCAAAGATTTTTTAAAATTTTATTAACAGTGATTGAATGCAGGAGTGTTTAACAACTGAGTAATATCCCCCCATTTATTTTTTATTATCAAACTTGTGATTTTTCTGCCTCAGCCTACTAAAATGCTGGGATTATGGACATACATATTCATTAGGTACAAATACGTTTTTAAAAGTTTCAAGTTATAATCTTCTTTTTTTTGTCATGTGAAAGTACACACACTCACAAATACAAAAACATACACACACACACTTTTTAAAAAAATAATTTTATCCAAAACTCAGAAAAAAAAATAAGTTAAAATGTTGTGTTATTTGAAATGTACCACAGGGAAACATGATTCATAATATAGTGAATTAGCTGAGAAAAATTATGTTTTTGAATATCATGCTTACAATAAATTTGAAAAATGCACTAAAAATGGAAAATACCTAGGAAGGAAGGAGAAACTGAAGACCCTATGGGCCACAACTTCTCCCAAATATGAATTATTCCATCAATCAGAATTCTCATGTCATGACCCTGCCTTTAACATTCACTCTGGAAAGACATAGGCAAGAATGTCCAGAGTAAAATTTCAGGCCAGCTTGAGGTCACCAATCTGGCACAGGCAAAAATATAGTATTCTGACTTTCAACCCTATTGTGCATACCAGAGGTTGCAGTATATTGAGCTCTCTTAAATTTAAATGGGGGTTAACAGATTTCAAAGCTGATCTCAGGAAATCCCAGATCCCCACACTTAATTCTAGCTATTATCCCCCAGCCCCTGTCTTCTGTTTAATAATGCACAGCACTGCAGACTTTTCATTTATACAAATACTCTAGAGCCCCTGAAGTTTAAAGTGAAAGGGCATGTGACAGAGCCACCCAGGCATCACAAAACCTGGAAATAAATCCAGAGATTTGCCTGAAAGAAATATAAATGTCTCACAGATTTTGACTCCTACCCTCTATTCTTTGGTTGTTTCTCTGATTGAATTATCATCACCCCAATAACTTCTGATTGAAAAATTTTTATCTGAATAGAAAAAAATACCAAGAAAATTTGAACTCAGGATCCAAGATTACATGATCTTGGTTATATTCATTTTCAGACAGAGCTTTCTATGTGGAAAGACCTGGCCATAAAATGGGGCATAAGTATTTAATGTTGAATATAATGTTACATCAATTATCAATGACATATTCACAATTGTAAATGATAGAGTGAGAATTCTTCACATTTTTGGTTTAATAGCCTTCCTACTCTGGCTTCATGAAGTTTGTTTGTGTGTTTGATTGATTGGTTCCAGATATAGACCCCACTGATGCATTACTGAGCTAGATCCCCAGTTGTTTTCAATTTTTATTTTTTTTCAGGGTCTCACTAAGTCACTGAGGCAGGATGATGCTGGGGATCTACTTGCTTTAGTCTTCTGAGATACTAGAATTAAAGATGTGAAACAACACACCCAGTTCATGTTTAGGAATTCTGAAGATGTAGCTAGATTTTGGAAAAATTATACAATCTTCTACAGCACCAAAGTTCAATAGAAATAAAATGAGAAATATATGTGTAATTAAACTTTTAATGAGTGAAACAAAAAATTATAATAAATTATAAATAAATCACTATAAATACTTGTAATTTGTTATCATAAATAATTTATAATAATTTATAATAATTTAAATGTTATAAAATAATTTAAATTTGTTATTATATAAGATTAATTTGTAAGAAAATTATTATATTAGTAACCCAATATATCCAAAATTTTATCATTCTAATATAGAAATGTAAATTGTTAGTAAACATTTATTTGTCATTAAATTTTCAAATCTTACACTATTTTTTGCTTCTAATACTTCTCAATACATATCAGCCACATTCTAAGAACTCATTACCCTCATGTGGCAAATGGCCGCCACATTGCAACTATATGTCTGAGGGCTCTGTTTCCCTTGACTTCAGGGAATTGCATGACTGAAATTCTTTTTTCTATCAAAGGAAAAACAACAACAACAACAACAAACAAACATGTCTTTTCTTAACCAATATTCTTTCTGTGAAACAAATAAGAAATGATTTCTATCAGACACAAGAAGTTAATGCCTTTTTAACTGTGAACCAATGGTTCCCAGTTTTGGCTAAATTGTAGAGTCACCTGAAAGATTCTTCAATTTCCAAAATCCAAATTGCATTAAAAAAATGTAATCCATATCCCTGGAGAGAAACCTAGGCATTGGTGTTTTTGAAATATTTTAAAGGAATTATCATGTGTAGCAAAACTTAAAAACACTTTTTTAAAATAACATCTTTTGATGCATCAGTTGCAAAGACACACTCATGACTTTGGCCTTTCAGTCTCACCCAATTTTTTAGTCAGTTTATTCTAACTATGAAAAGCACCTGTAATAACCATCTATCTTTTTTGAATATTGTTTTGAAAAAATATTGTTCTGGAGATTCTTGTAGTTAAGTGATTGGTATTACAGCTTTATGCTTGAGGTGAACCAGCACATTATGACAGGAGCACATGGCAATGAATAATAAAAAAAAAAAAAACCCAGGCATCAGTAATTCCTTTTAAGTACATACTCTACAATGAACTAAACAATTCCCACTGTGCTTTACCTTGTACAGTTTCCACTAAATACAAAACCCTGGGAACAAAGCCTTTAATATATTGACCATTAGGGTATAGTTATCCAAACCAGAGTACCTGCATTGTATCATTGATATCCTCTGAATAAACTCACCTTTTATAATCATATTTTCCCATTCAACTAAGTTAAAAATTATTGAGAAAACACCAAGCACAGGAAACAGTTCTAAATGCCTTGTTCATTAACAATATCATTGTACCAAATAATTTAATTGGATTCAATTATTACAGAAAATGTTTTAAGTCATGCATGCCAATAATCCTGGTTGGCAATGAAGAAGTCTGATACAGCTGGAATGCAAGTTCAGTGGCAGGCTTGGTAACAAAGTAAAATGCTGTGTCAAAATAAAAAATAAAATGATATGACTCAGTGGTAAAGTGATACTTGCTTCCATCCCCAGTACTGAGAAGAAATAATAAATGAATAAAAAAATATTTACCAAATTATGGCTGAAATGAAAAAAACTTATATCCTAGTGTTAGAATATGAATAAATGTCTGAGAATAGTAAACTATTGAAATCCAAAGTAAACCAGTTTAAGTTTTGAATCAAATTTCAAATTGTTACTAGTATTCTGAGATACCTGATCATTTCACAAACATAACTTTTAAAATTTTCATTTAAGTGTGATGTTCATAAAAAGACATAAAGCATTTATGTAAAGGTTCAGAAATTACCCAAAAGTAAACACATTTTGAATCAGCCTTGCTCAGGACAGACTAAATCATTTCCCCCATATATCATACCAAAAAGCAAAGATAAAAATATCTAGCATAGAAATGTTTTGTTACAATAATGTACAATGTTTTGTTACAATAATGTAAAATGTATATAAATGAATATTATACCAGTTACTCAGTTTCAATACCTGCTTTTTACAGATATTTTATGCTTTTTTAATTTTTTTCTATGCTTTTACTAATTCCCCAACTAGACCATACCCCTCCTTATATATTTACTTTTTGGTGAGGTCATATTTACTTGTCTTAAATGTCACAGATATTAATTATACAGTTTTGAAAAATAAAATGATGAAAACCTTCACTGCTTTTAAAAACAGAATATTTACATCATCCCAATAAAACTATATTCTCTTACATGCAACTTTTTTATTTCCAGAAATATGTTACTGTAATGGGTATTTAACAATAATTTTATTTTGCTTGTCATCATGCAATATAATTTTAAATACACCTGCTTAACTATACAGTATCTGTGAGAGTCAATAAGCATGTTTACTTCAGTAATGTGTTCTTTTTTATTGATGACTTATTTTGTATTTTATGGATGCACTACAAATTTTTCATATCAACATTCAAGAACTTTTGAGTCATTTCTTATTTTGGGCCATTAAGACTACTGGGCCCATCAACATTCTTTAACAAATAACTATTCCACTCAGCTTATTCTTTCCTAGTGTTTCAATAAAACTGTATTTATTTTTACTGGTTGCTATGAGGATTATAATTCCCATCTTATCATTTCAATTTAATTAGAGTTAATATTATATGAGTTTACTAAATACAAAATAAAAACCTTAACAAAGACTGTTTATTTTATTATATACTTTTTGCAACTATTATAAATGTTTATCTAGAAATTATACATAACAAAATACACTGCATAATTTTTGTACAAAACAATTATAGATTATTAAAAAACAAAGAAGAAAAAGTATTGATAATAAGATCACTAACATGTGCCAGCCATGGTTGTACACATGTATAAATTTAGTGACTTTTGAAGTTGAGGCAGAAGGATTACAAGTACAATTTGTATTACTACCTCTGTTACTTAGCAAAGATTTAAGCCATTCAGTGAAACTCTGTATCTAATAAAATTATAAAAAAATTGCTAGGGAGCTCATAATGTGGTTTAGTGCTTATGTGTCCCTAGATTCAATCAATGCTATAAAAAAATCTATATTATAAATTTTAGGAAGTGTGGTAAAACTTTGATAATGATATAAGATATACAAAATTTACTAGATAATACAGGTAAATTATGATATATTATTAAAGACATTTTTGCTACAATATTAGTAGATAAGTTGTTTTTGGCACTTTTTCATTGTTATGTGCCACATAGTCTAAAGTATAAAATTCCAATGTCATTATTTATAGGCTGAGATACCATTTAAACAAAATCATATATTATTTTTATACTGATTTTTTATGTTTTACAGAGTATTTTGCTCTAAGCTTTTTAAAGTTTAAGGAAAGTGAATTCTAGTATGGTTTCAAAGTCACTAAAAACTACACAATTAAAAGTATAGAGATCACTTAACAACCTTGGTGACAACTCTAAAACATGTTAAAGATGAAAAAGACAGTTTTATGTGGATATACTGATTTTAAGTCTTGACTCTGTTTTTTATCTACATGATGACAAAACACTTTAGAGAACATTCAAGCAGAAATTCACCACATTATACACATTAATCAGAAGCCCAAGTGCATATGCTTTGTTGGATTTTTCATTTCATCTATTTTTTTCCTATTTTTACTCATTTCAATTTTGGTAACCTTGAAAATATCTACTTTTCAAGATCCATTATTTAGCACTTGAGGAAAGGACAAAATTAAGAAAGCAAGAGACATAAAGAAGTTACTTTGTAAGTACCTTATTTTCACCATATTGAAAACATTGGTGCAAATCTCATAAACCTAGAATTCAGAGAAAAGAAAAAAAAAAGACCAACAAACAAACACAAATACACCTACTCAGCAAAAGAAAGAAACATGAACCAACAAATTTTCTGTTTTCAATTAATTAGAAGACAGAAGCAATAAAGAAATCTGCCAATCTTCAAAAATAAAAAAAAAAAATCTTTTGATCAGGAAACTTGTCAGAATAAGCCTTACACTATGGGACACTGAAAATAATAAAATATATTCAAATTTATTTTATAACAAAATATTTTATAAAAAAAAATAAGTAATGAGAAGTTGTAAGAAGGATACGGAGAATACTTTTCCAAGTCACATCACATAGATCACATTCTCAGTAAGCTGTAGTTAAGAAAAGAAAAATCTAAATACTGAAGAATTTGCCTAACTAAGCTGTTGCTCTTTCTGACAATATAACAGGCAGCTTTTAGTTATAATTTGCAGATATGTACACAACCTAGACAACCACTACTTATATTTGATGCATACCACCTTAGAATGATTCAATTAGTTCACATCATCAATTCAATGTGCAAAAAAAATCTCTGGAATTTTATTACTAATAAGGAAAATAATCACAAACATAACAGCTTAAAATAATAGAAATTCATTATTTTCTATTTATGGATGTTTTCATAATCATGAAACAGCAATAATATCAAAGTTAGCAAAGCCACACTCTTTCCAGAAACTCTAGAAGATAATAATTTTAGCTATTAGTGACTACTGGTATTTTTTTCCTGTGGTTACAAATGTTTCCCTTCTCCTTATGGTAATGCAGCCTTCAAAAGCATAAAGACAGACAACTATCTTCAAATATATAGAGAATATGGTGCCATCAAAACAGGTTACAACATTCAAACCACATATAATCTAAGAACCATACCAACATATATGGCAGATCCTCCATTGAGCTTATTCTTATAGTTTCCAAAAGTATTTGGCAGAATTACAAAAAAAAAAAAAAAAAAAAAAGGAAATTTTATGTGAAGTAGCTAAAGAAAGAGAGAGGAAACTGAGTCAGGAGAATGAAGCCAGACAGGTTAACAATCCAAAAAAGTGAGTGTGATCGATAAAAAGAATGGCATCATCATACACTGTCTCCAAATGCAAAGCAGAGGACAGAGTCATGTCCAGAGTGCAGGCCTTATTTGTCATTTTTTGGAAGTCTGTAAACACTCCCAATTCCATAGAGCTTTGTATTATTCTAACTGATACTCTATTCACACTTTCTGCCTGTCTTTGGTCATCTTCTTACAATAAATGTGCAGGTTACTTATTTGAAAACTGGAAAGGAGGTAACAACATATAAGAGTTATCTTTGTTACTCAATTTTTAAGACATTTCCCTGTATATTTCTATTGGTTTATATATCTGAAGATATTTTTTTAAATATTTTAGATCAAAGTTGAAACATAAAGTGGGTAAAAATACTTGCAGAGCACATATATAGCAAAAAGTTGATATGACAGAATGAACAAGGTGTTATATTTGTGGGAAAAAAAGACATATCAAAAGAGTAAATTACAGTTAAAATATTCCTGAATGCACTTAACAAAGGAGGAAATATTCAACTGTTACATAAATATACAAAGAGGATTATAAATAACTATTACTAAGAGAAGTTAACACTAAATCCAATTAACTACTGCATACCTATCAAGAAGAAAAATATAAAATAAAAAGTTGGCATACACACACACACACACATATGACAAACATGTTAATTTATTGGAATTGTCAAACCTTTGTGTTTGCCATGAAAAAATTTAGAGCCACGTTGAAAATTGGTTTGTTACTACATACGTAGGCATACCTTAAAATGCTTTTACAAATAGCTGCCACTACTGCTTTCACCACCAAAATACACTGTTTCTGTCACCACCTTTCACTGTCTAGGATGCCTACATCAGGACCCTGGTAACCAAGATTCTCATTAGCCTGTGACCAGTTCTATAACAATGTCAGAGAAAAGCATGGGGAATGTGGCATAGTTGAGAAATAAGGATCTGAAAGAGGAAAGAGTGGAAGAAAAGGCAAACTGAACAGAGCTAAAGAAAAAGTGGTGAGGAGAAGGAAATTCATCTGAGGAGGAAGAAGAAACTGCTGATGGTGTGTTAGATGAGAAAAAAGGTAGAACCCAAGTGGAAGAAGACAGGAAATATTGTGACAGCATAATACTTATGCCAGTGACTTCATAATTGGAAATTCCCCAAAACCAAGAATTAATGGTGTCATGGTGTAATAAGACAAGTGTGACACACATCTGTTCTTAGAGATCTAACAGAGATGTAATAGTCTTTCTTTTCTCTCACTAGCATGTTGCCCAGGGCAGTAACTTTACTGCTTAGAGCTTGTTTTAATACCACAAACAGGGTGTAAAAATGGTCTAGTACAAAGCTGGTGTGACATTCATATATAATATTCACAGTTGCTGTGAAAAAAAAAAATAGCTTACTTGTTTCAGGTAAAGTTCACATTAAAACAAAGTAGGCCTTGTCTCTCTCCAACCTTGTCCAGAAGAATTCCAAGAATCAAGCAACCTTGGATGGAGGAAATAGGTGTGCTGTCATCCACACTGAATCCCAATCCCTTTTAAAATTCAAGATCAGATATCCAGTTTATATGGTGATCTTATGCTTAGGGTGGTAAATATGGTTGGAATTGTGCCTGAGCAAATGTGTGCTCTTGGTTTGTGGCAAGGTGTTAGGCAAAGAATAGGTGTGGAGGTTTTACAGGGTAGATGTTAAAGAGAAGTGCATGGTTTGTGGGCTTATATTAGAGTTTCTGTTATGAGGTAAGAGTTAGGGAATAGGAACTAGGATTAGTGTTTTATGATTAGGAGTAGAAACCATAGGCAGAGTCAGGATCAAACCAAGTCTTCGTAGAACTCAGCATTTCTGAGATACTATCCTCTATAATATAGTAACCTTGACTACCACCTCTTATGACCTGCTCTGTAGTGCTACTCCCCTTCTCTCACATATTCTTGTGTACCCCTGTAACACATCCCTTTTGTCCTCTGGTGTACCCTCCACTCCCTCCTTTTACCAACCCTGTATTTTCTTCAACCTTCTCTGCTCATTTTCTCCTGTTTGACACTCCACCAGAAACATTCATCTCTAGCTGTATAGCCCTTCAAAGTCTCTTTTCATCTTTCCACTTTGCCCTCCACCACTTCATCTCACAGCTTTCTGTGTAGTCCTCCACCACCTCCTTTCATGGGTGCATGAGTAGCACTTTACCATCTTCTCTTGGGACTTCTTTGTAGCTGATTCCATCTTAAGATTGGAAGCCATCTCATCACAAAGTCATGCAAAGTTTATTTCTGTTTTACTATAAAATACTAAGATTTCTGTTTGACCTTACCATAATTTGATGTTTAAAAAACTTCCTTGTGATTCCTGCCCATACTTTGAACTTACCCATGCCCAGCTCTCCCTGACTCTTTAGTTTTATTTTGTCCCATTTATTGATTCTTGGTTTTAATTCTTGCGCTATAGTAATCTTATTAAGGATTTTGGGGGTAATCCCACATGATAACTATAAAAAATTTTACTCAGCAATAAAAGAGAATAAAACCGTGGCATTTGCAGGTAAATGGATGACATTGGACAAGACAATGCTAAGTGTAGTTAGCCAATCCCCAAAATACAAATGTCAAATGTTTTCTCTGATATAAGGAGACTGACTCATAGTACTGTAGGGAGGGGTAGCATGGAAGAAATAGATAAATTCTAGATAGGACAAAGAGGTGGAAGGGAAAGGGAAGGGGCAGGGGGTTAGCAAAGATGGTGGAATGTGATAGAAATCATTTTCCAAATACATGTATGAAGACACAAATTGGTGACAACATACTTTATATACAACCAGAGATATGAAAAATTTTGCTTTATTTGTGTAATAAGAATTGTAATACATTTCACTGTAATTTATTTTTGAAATCAATAAAAAAAGAGAAATTAACCTCCATTTGCCATCTATTTTACTATTTAGAAGACTGAAATTCTAGCTAGGAGAGTGCTACGTGACTAACAGTGAGTTCCAGCCAATAAAGACAGGAAGATCAAAAAAGACAAACAGCATCTGAAACCTAAGAAGCTGACTTTGTAATCAATTGGGCTATTTGTGTACTTGCATTTAGTTTCAATCTGAAAGTGTGGTGTGATCCTGCACCCCTACTCTGGTACTCCCAGACTGTGAATCTTTTTTTTTTTTTTTAACTCCTTGAACTCCTTTGTTTAACTTTCTTTTAACAATGATATTGAAGTCTAAACAAAAATATTTAATACTAAACATAATTACTGGCCAGTGGCATATCTTTGATGTTTATAATCTATTTATGTGCTTAAGACCTCTAAGGACATTTAAAATAAAGCCTGCTTATTGAAGTGTTTGTGAAGCATAATGTAGTTTTTAAGGTTTTGCTTTTTAAAAATTAGCAAAACTTAATTGAAAAGAGAAATCTAGCCTCATCCAAATCTTATGAAAATAAAAATCCAAATTCTATGAAGATAAAGATCTCACAGTAGTTTTTACAATTTCTGAAGGAAAAACTAAGCTTTAACTGGTAAATCACATAAAATAATATTCATAGTAGTCTCTAGATTTCAAGTCCCTGTTACTGACTTTGGCAAGTTTGATGCCAAACACCATGCTAGTAGCACTGCACAATTTATCATTTGTCATGTTTTAATTCAGGGAATTGGACCAAGAACTACCACAAAGCTACATTTCAGCCTCTAATTGTAACTTATAAAAAAGATTCTGTGCATTTTAGCAATATTGTTTTATACATCATTTGTAGTTTCAGTTTCTTATTTTTTTAAGAATTATTTACAGCATGTAAAATTTTATTTTTATTAAGCATATGAACCTACAATGCAATTGAAATAACTTATAAAAAGATGAAGCATAAAAGGAAATAATTGGAGAGTACAAAGGCAGCTCTTAAAAAGTATTCATTCTTAAATCAGCTTTAGTATTAATTGCATATAATAAGATTATCCAATTAGTGTTCTAATTTTTCAATGCTCTAAATTATCATAAACTGACTTTTCTATCTAAAAACATTTTTTTATTGAACAATGTCAGAAGACTTAAAATCTTGTTCACTTTAGAAATAATGTACAATTTTTTTGTAAACACTGTGTTAAAATAAAATCAAGAGTAATATGCTTTCAGCAAAAGTAAAAGCAAGGTACTACAGAATTATCCTAAGGTTTTTTAAAAAGTGGTTCAGAAAAGATAAATGACTATTGTTGGCATAATTACATCTTGCTTTCCCCCACTCACACTTTATAAATTTTTTTTTATTCTCAAGAACTAGAAACAAGCCCAAGATTAAACCTACTTGTCTGGTAACTTGTTAGTCTCTCTGTTCTCTCATTGAGAGACAGGAGATGAGTTACCAGCCTTTGAGATGGGGAAATGCTGGTTTCTCTGTTCTCTCCTTGAGATAATAAATGATGTGTCAATATCTTCATTCCCCCTTTTGAGATATAGGAAAACTGACTGTTTTGTTCCTAATTTAAAAAAAAATTGATTTCCACAAAATCAAGGGATGCTTGTTATGTCAGTCATAACTATATCTGCTCTTAATGCACTTCCATGATTACAGCCTATAAAAAGTAACATTAAATGGTGAGTTGCTACTATTCTCTTTCTCTCTGCACAGAGCAGCCTGTCAGGCTCCTGACAATAAATCAGCTTCTTATCTCAGGTGTGTG
Organism: Marmota monax; assembly: GCF_021218885.2. Lineage (NCBI taxonomy): Eukaryota > Metazoa > Chordata > Mammalia > Rodentia > Sciuridae > Marmota > Marmota monax. Next base: position 18,763 of record NW_026694680.1, read on the forward strand.
TTTAATCACTCTTGTGCCACATTTCATTCAAGAATACATATTCTAAACATGGCACCAAATCCATGAAAAACAATCTCTACAAATATCACTAGACCATAATCCTCAGTTGGGGCTCTGATCCCCACAATGCTAATGATGTCTGTGAGGCCAGTGTTTCCAAGATGTCTGCAGAACACACAAACAATGCAGGTCTGAGTGCCAGCTCACATGGGAGCCACTTCCTCAGATTATTGTTACAGACCTGTGTGACCTGATGTGTTAGGAACACATCATGCATGTGAGATAGCACTTTCTGATTATTTGTCTCCAAGCATCCTGCAGAGGATCTGCTTAGTCCTCTGCAGTTTCCTCTGGTAGCATCAAGGCTCAGGACTCTTGTATTTTGGTGAAAGATCAGTACAGCAGTATGTTTTCTTACACTTTGTTCTCATCAGTGATGTTAGTGTGTGCTCCCATCTCCACACCTCTTTAGCTCACAGCACTGTCACATATTGCACATCACATCCATAAGATCAAGATCAGCAAAAGATATCCAGCTGAGAGCTGTCTACCACTGATGGTGCCAGTGTCCTCATGTCAGCAGCAAGAACGTTTTTTTTTTTTTTCTGAAGACTTAGTGCTAAGTCATAAGCATGGAAATATATCTCTAAGACTCACTTGTATTTAAATTGCCTGGAATAAAAACAACAAAAACACAGAGGAAGAAAGAAAAGTTAAAAAAAAATGGAAACATTAAATGCTCCAAAATATATAGAGAGACATTTCTTAGAACTTTTAACCATTCACCCTCACAGAATAAAAGAAGGTAGAAAATTCTAGCCTATGTGAGGCTACAGCTTGAATGAGCTTGGCCTGCGTCTCAGACCTGCAGGAGTAGAAGAAATTAATCAACCAGTCCTCCTGGTCAGTACAAGAGATAAAAGCAAGGTCAGCAGTCCACTGCACACTGAGGGTGTTTCAGGAGTCATTATTGTCACTCTGAAGGGATATACCATTATGGTGACAGGCCCCAGAAAACTGTGGTCCCAGAAAACTGAGTCCTAAGGCTCATTATCACAGCATATTGTTGTTTTTGATTGGGTGTTTCCAGGGAGAAATTCAGGAAATAGAAAAAGGAAACTCTGAGACACACTCTCACAATGATATAGAGAATGCTCCAGGGTTCCCAGTCCCACACAATCTCATCAGTGTAGGGCTTTCTCTCATGTGAGAAATGTTCTGCAGTCACAGGATCCCAGTAAGGTTTTACATTGGGTTTTTTGCAACATGATTTCTTCAGCCAGGCCAGCAGATGCTTGTTCAGTGTCTCAAGCCCAGAAAGATGAATTGTTTTTTGAACAAAAGAAATAAGACATGTTTCTAATTAAACTCCTCTCATCCTATAAGCAACAAAAGCAAAAAAAAAAAAAAAAAAAAAAACAGGATTTCAGAAAAATATCTATGTTTTAAGAAAGGGCACTTGAGCAGCTGAAGAATAAGTTTCAAGAGCTGTCCACCTACAGATACAAGTTCTCAGATTATCAGACCAATTTGTGCCATTTTAATGAAGCAACTAAGGACTTCTAATTTTAAAAAAAGAAAGAAAGAAAGGTAAGGGGGAACCCAGGAGTCTTTTAATACCCACAGTGTGTGCTGGTATTTCCTGGGACCAGCTATTAGGTTCAAATTTAATGTATCACTTTCACCACACACGACCAAGTCTGGAGCTGTCCATCTTAAAACTTTACAACAGTAGCAGCAGAATTAATGTAGTAAAATAGGTTAGAAGTAGGTGTATATTGCCATCACTTATGTGATATAACATAGCTTCAAAGAAAACCAGATGTGTTTTCCAATTTTTCTATAAACTTGATATAAATAAAATATTGATAAATTGATGTTTGATATAATGTTGAAAGATAAGTAGATAATATTTTGAAATTTCAAAATATTGCACAATCCTCCACACACAGCTCTGAGCTTCTTCAGGTGAGCTTCTTGGATGGGCAGAGTCTACACGCTGAGCTTCAAGCTGTTGGTACATTAAGACACATAGTTTGCAGTGGGATACTTGGTGACCGGTGCACTATAGTGAAGATTTGCAGAAAAATCTGTAGCTGTTGGCTTCTGCTCTTGTGTAAAACATGGTAAGATGAGTCTGTGCTGCTCAGTATTTTTGTGTTTCACCTGGGCCTCATCATGTTGTTGAGCTTGGCAGTGCCAGGCTCTGTGTCTGTTACCAGACAACTTCAACCAGTCCACCACTGCTGCTCTTGACTCCACCTCCACAAGATGATCTTCCCTCTGCCACATAGGGTGTGTTCCTCCCAGCACCATAGAATGCAGCTACAGGGTTTAGTCTTTATATGTTCGTCCTGAATTATTTCTAAATAGCACAGAATGATAGAAATGCCATGCAAAGCAGTGAATTTTCTCCTCTATTATCTTCTATGAGACCAAGTGGGAGGAATAGTCAGTGACAGTTAATTAAGTTAAAAGGCCTAAAACTGGAATCCTGGAAAGTCCCAGTGTGCTAGCCCTCAGGTGCATACCCCAGCCCCATTTCATTGCCCTGCCACAACTGGGCATGGTGAAGTGTAACAAAGCCAGTTAATGGAAAGAGTGAGGCAGACAGAGCAGGAAAAGAGCTGTATTTCATTTAGATTAAGCTGGCTCTGAGGAGGCCTACAGCCCTGGGCCTTTCAGAGAGCTGTAGGCAAGCACGACCCCACTGACACTGAGGAGGGAAAGGCTCCAGGCATCCAGGATGGGAACACTGCCTGGGTGGGGAGGCTGAAGACATTAGAGCCCAGGGTCTGAAGCCCTCTCTCTAGACCTTGTGGTGGCCACAGAGCCTCTTCAGGGAGCCTGGCATTAAAGGGAAGCCACCCCATCACAAAGGACTCACAGGGAAAGTGAGGGTTAGGTTTGGGTAGGATTAAGGATAAGGTTTGCGGGGTTGGTCTAGGACTAGAGAAGTAACATCCGATTATTAGAGTTTAAGTTCCTGTTGGTGCGGGGGATGGTTAAGCTCTATGTGTGGACAGTGACAGTGTTAGAATTAGGGCTTGGGCTAAGGGGTATGTTTGGGGAAGGTTTGGGGTAGATGATCCTATGCACCACTAAACCATTGAGAGTTAACTTCACCCATGAGGTTCTTGGAGAGAAGAACTTTCCCTGGGCCCCTGTCTCTGTAGAAGCTTCTGTAGCTCGGAACTGAGGTCAGCCTGAAGCAAAGAAAGAAAGATGGAGGCAATAGCTGTGCAATGTGCCTGTGGGCAGAGAAGGAAGCTGGTGGTGTCCTTGACTGCCTTAGGTTATACTTTTGCAGTGCTTATTATTGAGACCCTAAGGTTCATCATCACAGCATATTGTTGTTGTTGATTGCATGTTTCCAGGGAGAAATCCAGGAAATACAAAGGGGAGACTCTGAGACACACTCTTAGAATGGTACAGAGAATGCTCCAGGGCTCCCAGGCCCTGAGCCACACTGGGTCCTTAGGGGAAGGTCTGATGCCACCTTATCACTTGCTTTTATTCATGCTTTAGTGGCTTATTTTCTAAGTGTTAATATACTTAAACAGTATTGAGAACTGTATGTAGTAAACTCTTATATGACTCAGGTGCAAATATAGCATTTCTGTAGAAGAGGAAACACAGGTGAGTACAAGGCAGTGTAAAATGTTTTCTTCACCTCAGCTGGTCTTCATGTGCTGGCATTTATCTTCTTTTCTTAAAACCCATGACCTTGAGACCATTCCCTGGTTGTCACTCTACCTTAAAGATAATATTTACAGGAGGCTTTTTGGTGGCTTCTGTTTTGGCCTTTTGGCCCAAGGGCACATGACCAGTCAGGTGCTCTGTGCAGGTGTAAATGGCCACCCAGGACCTGATATTTTGTGCCTTTGCTGTTGCCTATCACCAGGCTACAGAAGTGCTTGGCCTGCTCAAGTATTAGCATCTTAAGAAGGACTCCAAACTCAAATTTTATCCTGTCTTTAGTTTACTTCCTTTTCTCTTTTTCTGAATTTCCACTTTCAGAGATGTCAAAGATAAATAGCCAGACAAAAGATTATGGAGTGGGAAGACATTTTATTCAGTAACTATTTATGGTAGAAGAAGGAGGTGAGCTTTCTTTTCACCTGTGCAGAGGTGATTTGGGATTTTTCAAAGGGAGAGCAAGGGAGATCAAGCACGTGAGTTTGGAAGTCAGTGATGTGCAAAAAGATAAAGTGATCATTGGTGTGGGTGTGTCCAGACCAGTGGTGCAGGTAGTTGAGTCTATGACTATGCCTGCATAGACTGAAGATGGTTTTTTTCTTCTGTATGGTTGTATTTGAGAGGAATTACTCTCACTCTGAGTAAGGCCTTCCCAAGCCACACATATTCCAGTCTTAGTCCACTTAATATGGTCTTAAAGAGGGAGGTCAGAGGCTCATGGACAGGAGTTGCTTAGGGCATGGTTGATTCTCTGGCAGTCCTTAGCTTTCCTCAGGCAGACAATAAAAGAAAGTGTGGAGGTAGTGTCCTTCTGCGGTCACCCCAAGGATATAGCTTCAAAGCTATGTTAGATGAGCTTGGTTGGGTTTATGGAGATGTGGAAGTGGGTAGATGGGGTGCTGTTGGGGTCAACCTAAGGATAGCTTCAAATCTTGGCAAGATAAGATTGGTGGCCCCTCTTAGTGCAAAGGTTTAGACGGAAATATTATGACCTGAGTTCTGCATTTCTCAGTGAGTTTTTTTCTGATTATGCATTCATGTGTTCAAGTGCATGTTCTTATTAGTTTGTGTTTGTGTGACTGTGCATATTTCATATGCATGTGTCCAAGATGTGTGTGAATATATATGATTTTGTCCCAATGTTCATGTATATGTGTTCATGAGTGTTTGTGAGTGTTCATGTTCATGACTGTGTGCATGGGTTGTGCATATGTTCAAGAGTGTATGGTGGTGTGTGCATGTGTTCATGTGCCTGTGTTTATGAATATGTGTGCTGCTTACTCAAAAAAAATTTTAGAAAGGACTCTAAATTTGCCTGAGTAGTATGGCATACCTTTATTTAATCATCTAAAATAATAAAATAATAATAATATTAAAAGACAGAAGTATAGTTCTTTGTTTTTAAAGTTAAATGATACCTTTATAACTAAATGTAAAAAAATTAAATGCAATTTATATGTATGATATCATACCATTAAAGAGTACAAACTGAAGTAACAATTTGGGGAAAAAAATAATTGCTTCACATATGACAAAAATGTATGCCTGACATATGAAAAAGGAGGAAACAAAGCTAAGGCAAGAAGATTTCAAGTTTAAATCTAGTCTTAGCAACTCATCCAGACCATAAGCAAATTAGAGACCCTGTCTCAAAAAAATAAAATATAAAGAGCAGGGAATGTTGCAGAGTAGTTAAGCATCCCTGATTTTAAAAATGGTTACCAAAAAAGTAGATTAAAAATAAAAAGAACGTAAAAATCAGAAACTCAAAAAAAAAAAAAAAAGGTAAGAGCTATTCATGGTGGCACAATCCTATATTCATAGCAGCTCAGGATATTCAGGAAGGAGAATTGTGAGTTCTTACACAGTCTCAGCAATATACTGAGGCCCTAAGCAATTAAGTGAGACCATATATAAAAAAAATGTTAAAAAAGAAGATGTAGTATGTTGTTCAGTGGTTAAATGGCTCTGATTTTATTCCTCATACCAATAAAAGGGAAAAGACTTCAATAGCCACCTTTTAAAAGGAAACATAAGTGTTCAATAATTATAAAATAATTATAAAAGCTTTAGAAATTTGAAAATGGCAAATAAAATCTTATCTGTGAGACAGAATTAAATAGTATCAGTAAACACATGAAGCAAATAAATTCTCAAGAACAAAACAGAGAGTAAAAGTTGCTAATTCTATAAAGAAGCTGGCTATTGAGAACATGTCTTCATTTCCCAGCAGAAGCATATGCTTATAAAAATTACTGCATATCTGAAACATAATAACATATAAGGATATGGTGGTATTTATTCAAACAGATAAAATTCACGACATGCAGAAAAGGCAAATTACATTGAGAAAGATATAAGGAGAATAGGTTGAGAAAGATAAAGGGATTAGGGTGAGAAAAATAATTTCCAGAATGCATTTTTATCATAATACATCAGTTTGACAAATACGTAAGTCATCACATAATTTTATGTAGATGTAACATACATATGATATTTTGCATGCATACATATTTAAAAACAGGTAGTTTGATAAAATAAAAATAGAAAAAAGAACATAAAAGACTTGACCATACACACCATTGTTTAGTTGATAACAGTCATCATTACCAAGATGTAAAATTCCCTCTAAATCTAGAATATCACCTTATTTAAATGGTAGTATATTTTACTTTTAATGGAAGAAGCGGCCAGACCAAAAAATTTAAAATTCATCTGTAATGTTATACATGAAATTAGCTGCAAAATTTTGAATTAAAAGAAAAACTTATTGTACTAAAATGAAAACCAAAGAATCATAATACAAACCAAAGTCCATAGATTAATGTATATGTAAGTAAAACTTTATGTATATTTAATAGAAATTGAAAGGCCAAAATAAATTTAAACACCTCAAGAAAACCATCACATGTGAATGGTTGACATGGTAAAATCTAAAGAATGATCAACTAGGGGACAGAATTCACTGGTATAGTTTATGTATACAACCTGCAAAGCACTGGGTTAAAGTTTCAGCCCAACTATAGAAGGCATATCTTAAGTGAGGTCAATGTTTGGAACATAAATAAATAAGAGTTTCTGACTGTCTCTCCATTCATGTTTACATTAAATGCAAATATTATGTTTCAAGTTCCTCAAAAGTAAATAAAAATTGAGAGATTTATATAAACTGTGAAAATATCTGCCACTTGATGATTTTAAAAAGCTATGGTAGACTTTGGTCTCATACCAGCCTTAGGCAATGTGCTATGTAATTGGAAAATAATTATCAACAGCAAGTGTCACCCTGATAAGGGGAAGATTGGGACCATATATACATAATACCCTACCTTCAAATAGTTTTCTGTGCTTTAGATATTAATTTTTCTTGTGCTGAAAAAGGAATTTCACATTCATAAGTGCTAACAACACAAAAAATTTGATAGTTATCCATGTGCCAGGTCATCCATGGTCTTGAAACCCTGGGATAAGGACAGAGAAGTTGAATCACAAATAATTTGGTTTATGCATTTATGGGTGTTCAGCACACAAAGAGCTCCAGTCTCCAGCTTGCCCCTCTAAAAATTCCACGAGAGCCAATTTTGTCTCAGCAGGAAAATTATTCTTCACTTACTGTTAGAATCACTTAACATCTTCCAATCAATGGAAGAAACTAATTACCTCAAATATATAAGAAAGAAAGAAAGAAAGAAAGAAAGAAAGAAAGAAAGAAAGAAAGAAAGAAAGAAAGAAAGAAAGAAAGAAAGAACCTGCCAAAGAAAGATAGGAGGCTTAGGCAGGAGCACACCAAATAGAAAGCCATTATAAATGCTCAAGTTCTGGGAATAAAGCTTTCTAATCTTAGACAAATCTCCCCCAGATCACAAACTATTAGTTTTCCATTGGTTTGCAATCATCTCAATGGGCTGTTAAAATTCCAAGCAGTAGTTCAGAGAAGGGGTTAGAAAGCACATATATTTTTTTAATTCCCAAAAATTATTTCCACACATTCTCTCTGTGGCTACTTGACAGAATGGACTCTTTAATGTCCCATGACAGATTTGATGCACAAGTCAAACAGTAGACACTTGTATTCTTAGCACAGGTGTTAGAATAGCTTTTATCACCAGGCATGGTGGCTACATGCCTGTAATCACAGCAGCTTGGAAAGTTGACGAAGGAGAACCTTGAGTTCAATGCCCAGCCTTAGAAAAAGTGAGGCACTAAGCAATTCTGTGAGACCTTATCTCTAAATAAAATACAAAATAGCATTGGAGATGTTGCTCAGTGGTTGAGTGCCCCTGAGTTCAATCCCCAGTGCCTATCCCCAAAAAGAGAGATCATAATTTTTTCAATAATCTAATAAAAAATAGGAGTCAAAAAAAACATGGATATGGGAAAAAGGAAACCCTTGCACACTGTTAGTGAAAAATGTAAGTTTAGGAAAGTCATCTGTGAAATTAATGTAAACTCCTTGAACTTTTTGAAGCAGAACTAACATATAACATGGTCAAATTAATTCTGGGTATATATGCAAGGAGTTAAAATGAATAAGTCAAAGAAATTACTGCATTCCCATTATCATGAAGTGGTATTGCCAATAGTCAAAGAAAAAAAAAAGCCTTGAGTTCAGGGTGTCTCAGGAGATTTCTTTCAGGTGCAGGGCATCCAAATACTCCCCAGATAATCTTTATACTATATTTCAGACTGCTCCCTCTTGGGAAGAGAGGACACAGATATTCAAATGGGCTATACACTTCAAAACTATATAGACATGATAGCTGTGGATACCTCAGAAACCACTGACTCAAGAGAAAGTATGTACCCACTTGAAGCAAAGTGTGAAAGATGATATATCAAGAACTATGTAATGTTTTGAACAACCAACAATAAAAAATAAAATAAAAATTAAAAAAAAAGAGAAAGTATGTGACATGAGGACATAACATCCTGTGAAGTTTCAAATGGCGAATCCCCACATAAATATATTCCAGTAAGGGATCTGTGCCTATGGAAGAAAAAGAGAGGACAAGAACGAGCATATTATTACAAAGTATCAAGTTATTCTTCTCTTTCTCTGTCTCTCTCTCTCTCTCTCTCTCTCTCTTTCTTCTCATATTAAATTCTCACAAATAAGATGATAAAAATCACATATACAGTGCTGCCTAAGACTTGGGTTATGGCTCAGAGGTAGCGCGTTCACCTAGTGTATGTGAGACACTTGGTTTGATCATTAGCTAAAGATACTGTGTCCAAACCTATAACTAAAAAATAAAATGAATATTATAAAAACAGGGCCATCTAGTGTTAGAGAATAATAGTTATGAAATAATGTGTCTTTTTGAAATATGAGAAACAGTTTATTATGTTGTGGCATAATAAAGTTGTCATTTGGGAATGTGAACAGAAAAATAAAAATAGAGGATTACATTGTGAGACCTTAAAAAGATAACAGTAAAGAAAAAGTCCAGCATTCTGAATTTAAGGTCCTGCTTCCCAGAAATATAGAAAGCTCAGGAGAAAAAAAACAACTCGGTCACCTATATGCCAACAACACTTTAATTCAGAGGAAAAAAAAATTACATCTGGATTTTGAATCCTTTCCTGATGATCAAGCCAATTAGTACTACAATATCTGAGATGCCAGGCTTCCAGAACAAAGCTGTACATATACGCTTCAGGCCTTCAGGCCACACCTGAAGATACCATGATTGGATAGGACAGAATGTCTGGATTTACAGCTGCTGCTGTATTTCCCACTAAATTGGCCAGAAGAGACTTGAGAATAAACTTCTCCATAGGAGGATTTATTTTTGCATGTACTAGAGATTTTGCTCGGCTGTTCACATCTACCAAAACCACTTCCCGCCATAGCAATTGCTGTTTGAAATTATTTCAAATGGTCTTCCTTTCTAGTGTATAGATACAGTCTCAAAACCATGCACAGTCACTATTGCCTGGCTTTCAGGGTGACTTGCATTCTCCCTATAGATTTTTCATCATCTGGGTGAAAGCAGAACCTGGGTTAGCTGCGAATTGAGAAGGAAGCCTAGAAATGTATCTGAAAGAACAGCAAGCTCCAGAAACAAAAACTCGATCAGATAGTTTAAGCCATACCTTTTGTACTGATCATAGGTTATACTGAACAATTATCACCATGAGCACCTGATTGGAAACTGCTGCCCTCGTAGTCTGTGTCTACTTAGCCTTCTATCCAAATGATAGAAGATGGCATCAACTTCAGGAATGAAGGAGGCCATAATTAGTAAAGATGGGCAGATTCTTGGGTGCATTTACTCTACTTTTTTTTGTTTGTTTGTTTAAGGTGATGACAATGGAGTACAGAAGCAGCTTTTTTTAAAGGCAAGTTTTTCCTAAAGTGATGGAGTCTAGCCTGGCAACAGGATCTTTAAATTTATCCTTTTATATAGGATAATATCACTGTATCAATTATATGTATACATGTTGTTCATTATTGGAAACCATACAATGGACAATTTTTGTTTTTCATTTAACTTTTCTGATCTGCTTTCTGAAAAGGCAGTTTGAGCTCTCAACTAGGAAGCATTCCCCTAATGTCCAATATAAATAATATGTTAGGCACAGGGGTAGTTTTAACTTTTTTAATATACACAATAAAAAATAAATAAAAGACATAATTGAAATTTATTATAATCAATCTATCAAGAGTACTATTATTATGTGACAAATATAAAATTTCTGATGAAGAATATATAAGTATTTAGAAGTACATCCTCACATCTCCTTCTATTTTAAGCCACCAGCACATCTTAGTTAATAGTGGTCATATTTCAATTTTGAGAGTTATGGCTCCTCTGGCTTCTGTTAGTCAAAGAGCATGGACACCTGCATCCCATATAAGAGGTGTGTAATACACTTTTTTTTGTTTTAATTAGTTACACATGACACTACAATGATCTTGACATATCATACATTTTAATCAGATGCGATACAATTTCTAATTTTTCTGGGTGTACAGGTTGCAGAATTACATTGGTCATGCAGTCACATATATACTCACAGCAATAATAATGTCTATTTTATTCTGCTGTCCTTCCATTTCCCCCTTCCTCTCCCCTCCCCTTCCATCACTTCTCTCTACCCAACCTAATGTGACCCACTTCTTTTTTTTTTTCTCACATTATCATACCTGAATTCTGTATAACAAAGGGGGTCTCCTTTCCTCTTCCATGCAATTCCCCTTGTCCCTCCCTTTACCTCCCACCTCTCTTCCCTATCTAGAGGTAATTTCCTTCTCATGCTCTTCCTCTCTACTCTATTTTGAGTCACCTCCCTTATATCAAAGAAACATTTGGCATTTGTTTTTTTGGGACTGGGTAACTCCACTTAGCATAATCTGCTCTAGTGCCATCCATTTCCCTGTAAATGCCATGATCTTGTTATTTTTTAGTGCTGAGTAATAGTCCATTGTGTATAAATGCCACATTTGTTTTAATCCATTTATCCATTGAAGGGCATCTAGGTTGGCTCCACAGTCTAGCTATTGTGAATTGTGCTATTGTGAACACTGATGTGGCTGTGTCCTGTAGAATGCCATTTTTAGGTCTTTTGAGTATATTCCAAGAAGTGGAATAGCTGGGTCAAATGGTGGTTCCATTCCCAGTTCTCCAAGGAATCTCCATCTGCTTTCCAAATTGATTGTAGGTACCATACTATTCACTTTCATCTTTACAGGTTCATATAAGCCACAATAAATTAAAAAATGCCAGGCACAGTGGTGCATGACTATAATCCAAGTGGCTCAGGAGTCTTAGGCAGAAGGATTGTTAAAAATGAGCCTCAACAATGTTGAGGAACTAAGAAACTCAGTGAGACCTTGTCTCTAATAAATGACATAATAGGGCTGGGGATCTGGCTCAGTAGCCAAGTGCTGCTGACTTAAGTCCCCGGCACTCAACCCCACCCCCACCCCCCCAAAGAAGAAAATAAAAAAAAAAATTAGATCTAAGGACTTGGAAACTGATTCTGCATTTTAATAAGTAAAGATAAAAAGCACAATTTCTTGTTTATAAATACAGGAAAGAAGGAAGAATTGCTGATATCATGCACTCTATATCATTCTATCCTATTTTATACATGAAACATATATAGTGGTTTGAAAAAAAGAAATGTGTTCAAATATCCACAGCTATTAACCAGACAAGGTAGAATTCAGAATCAACTATGCATAATTCCAAATTCTAAACATTTCCACTAGACCGCATACTACATGCAAATTTTCTTACTCTCTGAGGTTTTAATTAAAAACATACCAAAAAAGCAGGATCTGTGTCCATATTGTGTACATCACCAGTGGAAATATAATACTCAAGAGTGTACTTCTGAAGCTTTTAGAAAGGACTTGGGATAATTTTTAGTAATGGCTGATGTCTCAATTTAGAAAACACTTAATCAACAATACATTTTTAATTTCTTGCCATGTGAGAATATGAAAATACTACAATGCATTCCACAGGCATGGTGATAAAATATTCTATGAAAATGCTAGAAAGAGAACACTTCATCTGCATCCCAAAAGTCCTAAAAATGAAAATTTGAAAACCCATAATAGAGAGTATACTCTCACTTGTGTACAAAGCACTTTTAAACAAGATACCAAAGGATACACTAGAACTCCCTGATGAGATTGTTATCTGGGCTTTTCTATATAAGAACATGAAGTTACATGGAACTTGTGTCAATATAAAAAAGATTTCTAAAAGACATAAATGGAAAGTACTTTCCATGATTATGATATATATGCATTGATAAAGCACCATGTTACATTTAATTTCAAGAATTATTCTAAATATCTAATGGAGAGAAATCCAAATGTGAGTTATAGTGAAAAAAACATGAATATAAATAAAAAGAAAACAAATAATAATTTAAATAAAAATCAATTCTAAGAGAAATCTGATGTAATCCTAATGTTTTGTGGTTACTAACACTTATGTTAATAAGTGAGAATAATTACTAATAATGCAGGTGAACAATATTTCATCTTTATAGAATTATCTGTTCCAGTTCTAACCTTGGCTAGAGGGCAGTTAATACTCCTTACTGAGAAGCTGATTGAGCCTATAGCACAAATAATTTTCTTGTTAGGCTCTCACACTCCAGTGTAAAAATGCACCATTTATAAGCAACCTTGAGAAGTTTTGTCTCTAAATAAATATAAAAATATATGGGGATGTGGATCAGTGATGCAGTACCCCTTGTTTCAATCCCAGGTACAAGAAAAAAAAGGTTTTTGTTTTGTTTTGTTTTGTCTTATTTTCCTTAAAAATGTTGTGCTTCAATTTTTCTCATTAGTTGTTCTTGTTCATGTCTCATAAAATTAAGTAAAATTTTTCTGTTGTTACATAGTGTACCTTACTGAAATTGACATATTCTATCACATTAAGCATAATAATTATTTAAATATTTAGATACTATATATAAATAAAATCAGACAATATAACAATGGGAAAAAAAATTGGAAGTCTATTAGTAAATTCCACACCTCTGATAAATTTAATTTTGACAATTTTGTCAGAAAAAATAAAATAAATAAAGAATAAGTAGACTCTTCCTTGAGCAAGATTGATATAAATGCATATTTATGTTTCAAGTAATGTTATCAGATTTTACATGAGATTATGCACAATATTTAACATGAAATGTATCTTACACTAGAATATAAGAGTTAAAATTATAATAAATTAAGAAAAATTCAAAAACATATTTATAAATAAAACTTAGCTGTGGAGTTTTAGTTATGCTTCCAAAAAAGAAAAAGAAAAAAAATGGACTTGAAAAAACTTCTGTACAAAAAATAACCTCACCATGAAAGTGAAGACATGATTATAAAGTTTTTTTTTTCCCCCCAAAGTTATTCACTGTGACTTGTGGTTCTGTTCCAATTTGGAGGTATGCCTGGTAACATATATTTATTTGCCTCTTCTTAAAGTAACTCTTTAAGAAGAGGCAAATAAATACAAAAACAGGTTTTCTGTAGGTGTGAAAGGAAGAAAAGCAAGGCCACTTTTATTTTTTTTCTCTACTTCCAGCTCTGAGCTTTAGCCACATTGTCTATTTTTCTCTGGGGCATTTTCATTTTCCCAGTCTGCTCTGCTCCTGCATCCCCATCACCCATGAACAGAGTCAACTTTGACCTGGGCCTTGCCCCAGACAGTCTCTTTCCTCATCTTTACCTTCCCCTTGGCTTCTCCGCCTCTCAGGCTGGAGTGTGTCCCAGGCCCCTGCCCCATGATCCAGGATGCCCAATATGCTCTGTGGTACATCTTGAGGCCACTAGCACTAGGACTGCTGGACTCGTAAAATTTTGGGTCAGTGCCTTGAAATTCTCTCCTGCCTTTCAGGCTGGTTACTGTGATTCAGTTCCCTCTCCCTTTCCTCCCCTAGTACAGTATCTATCCTCCACCTAGAGGAGGGCATTGTCTAAAGCTGTCTGCTCATCCTTCCATGTTCCTTCACCTTAGCCATTTATTCAAAGCCTTCAGCTCTCACTTCTGTACAGATATCTTCTACATCTGAAATGGAGCCTGTCACATCTCATAGTAACTATCAAACTGGGATTATCCTTCTTCGTCTAAACCAGGCCCTTCTCCAGACTTGCTTTCTTCCTGTTAAACATTCCCATCATCTTCTGAGTCCGGGCTTCAAAACTGGGCATTAATTAGACTCCTCCTGGGCATCTATTTCCTTTGCCACATCCATTGGCCTTCTTGAATACTTCTTTATGTCCTTCTTTCCATTTCCAAAGCCATCTTCCTCTTCCTGGCCCTCATTACCTATTGCTTGGATTGGTACAGTGGCTTCTGCAGTGGTCTCCCCAACAATCCTCCCTGCTAGCCAGTAAGGAGTGGGAGAAAGAAGGTGAGGTTTGCAATTTGAATTTGCAGTTATTTCCACTATGGTTTTCATTTTTCAATCTCTCCAGAGTCTCAGTCTCCTGGCTGTAAAGTTATGATAACAACTATCAAGTCCCTGGCACACTGTAAATACTCAATTAATAGTAGTTCCTTTCCATTTCAAACTCAAATGGACTTCTTGGTCACATCTTTTCTTATCCCTTGGGAGCCTGGTACAAGGTGGGCCCACTATGTTGCTTCTGCCTCACTGTTCACAAGTCTTTAAACACCATTGTTCTATTTACACACATCTTTGCTGAGCTGGTGGACTCAAACAAAGGGCCCCACTCACATCTGTCTGTTGAAATCCTAGTTGCTCTTTCAAACCTGTCTGGACTTCCACCACTACTCCGAGGCCCCTCCTAGTCCCTCTGTGGATATGCCCTCCTCCTCTAACCTCCAGAGCACTTACATCTCTACTGTGTCATTTTCATTCTGTTTGCTCATGTTATAGCCTTGATGTCTCCTTATGACAATATTTTGCATCCCTGGATGGCAGAGACTGTTATAGCATCAAACTCAGATAGTTCTTCACCTTATGCAATGAATGGCTGATGCTGGACATACCTGCCCAGTCATGCTTCTTTACTAAATTATCTTCTCTCCTAAGCTGCCAGGTGTCACCCTTGCCAGAAATAAAGTTGCATGGAGATGTAAATCTCTCACTCAGGCAAAGGCAGAAATAAAAATTTTGAGCTTAATCCAAGTTGTTTGTATCAGTAGCTCATTCCTTTTTATTTATTTTTTAATTTTTTTTACTGGGAATTGAACTCAGGGGCACTCAACCACTGAGCCACGTCTCCAGCCCTATTTGGTATTTTATTTAGAGACAGGGTCTCACTGAGTTGCTCAGCCCTCACTATTGCTGAGGCTGGCTTTGAATTTGCCATCCTTCTGCCTTAGCCTGCTGAGCTGTGGGATTATAGGTTTGCACCACTGCACCCAGTTTGATTCCTTTTTATTGTTGAATGTTATTTTGTTTTATGGAGGTGTCATAGTTTTTTGTTTGTTTGTCTTTTGTTTTGTTTTGTTTTGTTTTTCATCTTCCTTCTAGAGGAAATTTGGGTTGTTTACAGCTTTTGGCAATTATTTATTCAGATGAAATCAACATTTGTTTACAGGTTTTTATTTGAAGGTAAGTTTTTCTTTCTCTAAAGTAGACATCCAGGAGTACATATTAAAAACACATGGTAAACATGAGGTGGGAGGGAAAGGGAGAGAAAAGGGAAATTGTATGGAAATGGAAGGAGACCCTCATTGTTATACAAAATTACATATAAGAAGTTGTGAGGGGAATGGGGAAAAAAACAAGGAGAGAAATGAATTACAGTAGATGGGGTAGAGAAAGAAGATGGGAGGGGAGGGGAGGGGGGATAATAGAAGATAGGACAGGTAGCAGAATACAACAGTTACTAATATGGCATTATGTAAAAATGTGGATGTATAACCGATGTGATTCTGCAATCTGTATTTGGGGTAAAAATGAGAGTTCATAACCCACTTGAATCTAATGTATGAAATATGATATATCAAGAGCTTTGTAATGTTTTGAATAACCAATTAAAAAAAAAGAAAAAAAAATTAAAAAAAAAAACATGGTAAACATATTCTGAAATTTATAGAAACTTCATTAAAAAAAGTCTGAGGGTGTAGCTTGATTGTTAAGGTCTGTAAACAAGTCAGGATGGCGCCTGGCATTTTGCCAGAGGGAGTGGTTTATGAAGTAACGCCAGTGAGCCATTAAGTGTGGAGATTCCTTATTGGTTGACTGATGTATCTAGTTTATGTTAATTAAGATAAGCTGTGTGGAATGTATATATACCCCTCCTGTCTTACAATAAACAGCTCCCACTCCTGCTGTATCAATGTACACAAGTTGCTCGTCACCCCCTGGTTATTTTGCTGCAGCCGGACTGTGGCACTTGATGGCAAAGTACTTGCCTAATATACAAAAAGCCTTGGATTGGATTGCCAGCACAGACAAACAAATGAATAAAAACAAAAACAAACAAAATTAGGTCATGAATTTCAGATTAGTGATTGCACAGGAAGAGGAAAGAGGGAGTCATTATTTAAGGGATATGAGATGTTCAGAAATGATGGAGAAGTTTGCAAATAGAGAGAGATTGTAGTTATAAAACATTTGAATGCAATAAACACCATCCATTTGTTCACTTTAAAATGGTTCCTTGTAACTGGGTGTGGTGGCACATGTTTATAACCCCAGCACATCTGGAGACTGAGGCAGGAAGATTGCAAGTTCAAGACTAACCTAAGCAAGTTAGTGAGGCCTTTAGCAATTCAGCCAGACCCTGTCTGCAGATAAAAATAAAATTGGCTGGCAATGTGGCTCAGTGGTTAAGAGCCTCTATGTTTAAGCTCTGGTACCAAAAGTAAAAATTTAAAAAAAAGAAAAAGAAAAGAAAAGAAAAGGTTGATTGTATGTTATATGAATTACACCTCAATAAAAGAAAACCATATAATTCTAACAAGAACTGAAGATTATACTTAATGGTCATGTCTTTCAAACTTCTTTTATATAAAACAACCTCTCCTCATGCCCACCACTTTATTTTCTTGACATTGACTTTTATTAATCATTTTTTTTAAAAAAAATAGTGGCCAGGGTTGTGGCTCAGTGGTAGAACACTTGCCTAGCATGCCAAGTCACTGGGTTCGATTCCCAGACACTGCATAAAAATAAATAAATAAATAAATAAATAAACAAATAAAATAAAAGTATTGTTAAATAAATAAATAAATAAATGACAGTGGAATGCAATACAATTCTTATTACACATACCCAGCACAATTTTTCATATCTCTGGTTGTGTATAAAAAATGTTGACACCAATTCATGTCTTCATACATGTACTTTAGATAATGATATCTATCACATTCCACCATTTCTGCTTGTCCCATACCCCCCTCTTTCCCTCCCACTTCTCTTGACATTGACTTTTGAGGAGACACTGGACCAGTTTTTCTTTAGAAATTGCGCTTTGTTTTCTTGTCTTATTTAATTCCCTCCCTCTTCCTCTGACCTTGTCATCTAGTTAGGTGAAACATTTTGGTCAAGGATGTTTTGGGGCCATGTGGGGCACTCCATGCATCATCTCATCAGGAAGCACCTTATGTGGGCACCCTATGACTTTTGATGCAAAGTTGATCACTAGATTATGACAAGGAAGGCCAGATCACTTCACAGGCAATATAATTGTTTCTCTTTGGCACAGGCCAGCAATTGGGGGTGGAACTCAAAGCATGTGAACATCCAGTTTCCCAGAAGAATTCTAAATCTCTTCAACAGCCCTACCATGTAAATTAATATATCCAACTGATGAGTAGCTCCCTGAAACCTTACTCAATAATTTGCCCAGCAGGTGTGGTGGCACACACCTGTAATCCTAGTGGCTCAGAGGCTGAGGCAGGAGGATTGCAAGTTCAACACCAGCCTCAGCAACAAAGCAAGGCCATAAGCAATGCAGTGAGACTGTGTCTCTATACAAAATTTTTAAAAAATGGCTGAGAGTGTTGCTCAGTGGTTTAGAGCCCTAGGTTTTATGCTAGGGCTAAAATGAAAAATGAAAATTTTCAAAAATGAAATTTAAAAAATGAAATTTAAAAAATGAAACCTAAAATTATAAAATAATAATTTTCCCAAAGCACAGAGAATTGAGAATTTGAGATTCTTACTTGTATTTTTTTTCTTCTGTTTAATTTTCTTTTCTGTAAGCTCCATATGTTTACCTCACAGGGCAGACAGTGTTCCTTTCTGAAGGCAGGCAGGCCTGGTGGACCCTGCCCAAAGCATAGTCCTCTGAAGGCTCCAGACACAGCCTGAGACTCTGAGGGGCTGACAGTGGCTGGGGAGAATGGACTCCCTCAGTGGGCATGATGGGAAAATCCCCCTTCCTCCCCCATCCTTCTCTTCTAGCCTTGTGAATCCAGCAAGAAGAGGTGACCAGATTCCCTCTAAGAGTGGGAGAATATAAGAAAAAAAAGTTCTCACATCTGTTGAGAATTAACCTCTGAACTATTTAACCAAACATTGGCTTATCCTGTCCTTAGATAAGGTGTATCCAGCAAAGATATGAGAAAATTGGAAGGCTATTCTTTTAAATTACATCAGGAGGGGGCTTGTTTCTGCTGCAGAGCTCAGAGGGTTCTGTCTGAGAAATCACGTCTTTTGATGGCTTCTTCTATTTCTTCTTTTGTTATTGGTCTGTTTAAATCGTGTGTGTCTTCCTGACTCAACCTGGGTAGATTGTATGACTTAAGAAATTTATTGATATCTTCATTATTGGAATATAGGGTTTCAAAATACTTTCTAATTATCTTCTGTATTTCTGTAGTGTCTGTTGTGATATTGCCCTTTTCATCCTGTATGTTAGTAATTTGAGTTCTCTCTCTTCTTCTCTTCATTAGCATGGCTAAGGGCCTGTCAATTTAATTATTTTTTCAAAGAACCAACTTTTAGTTTTTTCAATTTTTTCAATGGTTTTTTGTTTCAATTTCATTGATTTCTGCTCTAATTTTAATTATTTCTTGTCTTCTACTACATTTGCTGTTGTTTTGCTCTTCCTTTTCTAGGTTTTTGAGGTGTAGTGTGAGTTCATTTATTTGTTGTTTTTTTCTTTTTTTGAGGAAAGAACTCCAAGAAATGAATTTCCCTCTTAAAACTGCTTTCATTGTGTCCCATAGATTCCGGTATGTTGTGTCTGTATTGTCATTTGTCTCTAAGAATTTTTTTATCTCCTCCTTTATGTCTTCTGTAACCCATTAATCATTCAGTAACATATTGTTAATTTTCCATGTGATGTAGGATTTTTCCTTCCTTCTTTTATCATTGATTTCCAGTTTCATTCCATTATGATCAGATATGGTGCATGGCATTATCTCCACACCTTTATATTTACTGAGAGTCGCCCTATGGCATAATATATGCTCTATCTTTGAGTAGGATCCATGTGCTGCTGAGAAGAACGTGTATCCACTTGATGATGGTTGATATATTCTATATATGTCGGTTAAGTCTAGGTTATTGATTGCATTATTGAGTTTTTTAATTTCTTTGTTCAGCTTTTGTCTAGAGGATCTGTCCAATGGCAAGAGCAGTGTGTTGAAGTCCCCCATAATTATTGTGTTGTGGTCTATTTGACTCTTGAACTTGAGGAGAGTTTGTTTTATGAACGTTGCAGCACCATTGTTTGGTGCATACAAATTGATAATTGTTATGTCTTGATGGCGGATGGTTCCTTTTAACATTATATAGTGTCCTTCTTTATCCCTTTTGATTAACTTAGGTTTGAAGTTGATTTTATTTGATGTGAGTATGGCCAAACTGCTTGCTTCCGAGGGCCATGTGAGTGGTATGATTTTTCCCAACCTTTCACCTTCAGCCTGTGTATGTCTTTTCCTATCATATGAGTCTCCTGAAGGCAGCATATTGTTGGATTTGTTTTTTTAATCCAGGTTACTAGCCTATGTCTCTTGATTGGTGAATTTAAGCCATTAACATTTAAGGTTACAATTGAAATATGGTTTGTACTTCCAGTCATGTTTATTTATTTATTTATTTTAGTTTGGCTAGTTTTTCCTCTTTGGTTATTTTTCTCCCCCTTTACTGAGATACCTCCCACTGTTAGTTTTGGGCACTATTTTTCAATTCCTCTTCTTGTAGTATTTTGCTCAAAATGCTTTGCAGTGCTGGTTTTCTGGCTGCGAATTCTTTTAGCTTTTGTTTATCGTGAAAGATTTTAATTTCATTGTCAAATCTGAAGCTTAATTTTGCTGGATACAGTATTCTTGGTTGGAATCCATTATTTTTCAGTGTTTAAAATACGTTGTTCCAGAATCTTCTCGCTTTCAAAGTCTGTGATGAAAAATCAGTCATTAGCCCAATTGGTTTACCCCTGAATATAATCTGCCTCCTTTCTCTCGTAGCTTTTAATATTCTCTCCTTGTTCTGTATGTTAGCTATCTTCATAATTATATGTCTTGGAGTTGGTCTATTATGGTTTTGGATGTTTGGGGTCCTGTAGGCTTCCAGGATTTGGCAATCCATTCCATCTTTCATCTCTGGGAAGTTTTCTAGGATTATTTCATTTAATAAGTTGTCCATTCCTTTGGTTTGATCCTCTGTGCCTTCTTCTATCCCAATGACTCTCAAATTTGGTTTTTTTATGAGATCCCATATCTCTTGGATAGATTGCTCATGAGATTTAAGCATCTTTTCTGTGTTGACTTGCTGTGTCCGGCTAATGGAGCCGAGTCTGGCGAGGGATGGCGGGGTTAAAAAATACACAGGACACCAAGGTTCTTCATCCAGGAGGGAGCGTGTGCGCGCTTTATTGCCAAATTTGTTCCCCTTATATATCTTTTTAACAACTGCAGGAAATTACTCAAAAGTGAGGAGGGAAGAGTAATAACTGCGTCCTTGAGTTACCATCACGTCACCGTCCCCTATCAGGAGGCTCGAACAGGTCAAGATGTTCCTGAGAGACACATATGCTCTAGGCAGATAAACAGGGAACCACAAGCCCACATCACGGCCTTGTGAGCTGGCCACATTGACATGCATAACAAAGAACTGCGGGTTGAGTCTCCAGGGGCCAGGGCGGGCCTGCTACCAGCAGACTATATTCTTTTCAAGTTGATAAACTTTGTCTTCATTATCTGATGTTCTAACTTCTACTTGATCTAGTCTATTTGTAATATTCTCGTTAGAGTTTTTAATCTGGTTTATGGTTTCTTGCATTTCTAGGATTACTGTTTGGTTTTTTTAAAAATCTCTATCTCCTGGTAAAGCTCATTCTTTGCAGTTTGAATTTGTTTGTTTAATTCATTTTCAAAATATACTTTCAATGCTTGGACTTGCTGTCTCATGTCTTCTCTAATATTCCATTCCATCTGAGTTAGGTATGCCTTGATTTCTTTCCCTGTCCATGTTTCTGATGCTTCTCGGTCCTCCTGTAGATTTAAATTGTCCTGCATTGTTTGTAGTCCTTTTTTCCCTTGTTTCTTCATGTTGTTCACGTTACTTTACAGCTCTGTTTGACTGCTTTATAACTGCTTTCACCTATACATCTGTTTTGGCTTTGTATATCTCTGTTGTCTCTCCTTTGTGGTGGGAGATTATGTCTAGAAATGTTGGGCTTTATTGTACTTTAAAGCTGATTCATTCAATTCATAAAAGTCTTCTGGATCCTGTATGCATATAGTGATTTGTTGTTTGTTCTTAGGACTATATGTTTAGGTTAGGTGCTATGATGGTACGAGGGTTAGTATGTCTTGGCTACTTTAGAAGATTCCTCTACTGAAGGTGGATACTAACAGGCAATTGGATTAAGGTGTTGGTAGTAGCTAGGTATTTAGGAGCCCTATAGACAGCCTTGAGACATTCTCCTATTTGCATTTAGACAGTTACACGTAATGGAAGATGTGATGCTTGGGATGAAAGTTGGGGGGTAGGGGAATGAAGGTGCTCTTAAAAAGAAAGAAGGAGAGAGAGAGATAGATTAGAGGAGAATGAAAAGAACAATAAAACTTAAAATGGGAAAGATAGAGAGAAGGAAAAGGGGAGAAAGGAACAGAGAGAGAAGAAGAAAAAAGAAAAAAATATTGAAGTCTTAGAGATCCATTTTCGTCTCTTCCAGTAGGTGGAGCTGTGCCCTCCGAACGGAGCTTCTGCTCTCTACCTGCCCATAGCAATCCCTGTAAGGTGTCTCCTGGTAGTCTCTCAGGCTTGTCAGTCCAGAGCCGTTTCACTTCTCCAGCCCTTACCCCCCTTCCTCCTGTCAGCCAGCCAGCCAGGTCCTGTTCACCAGAAGTGGTTCCCCAGAGATCTAGTTACACTTGCAGCTCCACCGCATGTCCCATTTAAGCCCCAGTGCTGTGGTAAACTGGCGGCTAAGACCTTGAGAGTCACCGCTGGTGATATGGGGGGTTGGGGGTCGGGGATCCCCTCTGCTACCCTACAGACATGACCCCTGAGAGGTCCATGAAGTGTCCTGACTACTTGTATCTGGATGGGGAGGGAGTCACACACCTGCTGAAGTGGATTCTGCTGGGAAGGAATTCCATGGGCCGACCTCCGATGACATCACCCCTCTGCTATGGCAGGCCCCAGGCTCCTTGCCAGAGTGTCCGAAGGGAGGGGTGGGACTGGTCCGTCCCAGGTTGGCTTCAGCTCCCAGCTTGCTATTTCATGAAGGCTTGGCTAAAGACTTCTTCCTGCCAAGCTGCGTCTCGGAGGTTAGGGGGACCCGGTCGCATTTGCTGCTGGTGGATGGGCCGGCAGCCGCGCCGCGGTGCGCGGACTGTGGCTGGAACTGGACCTCTGCGTCTCCTGGCAGGGATTCGCTCGTCTGGGGCAATCTGTCGCTTCAAAAAATCCTAGTAGCTCCCGGCCGGTCTCTCTTCAGTGGAATTTTGCTAGGAGATCTCCGTTGGTAGAGTCTAAGCGTTATCTATGCGTCCTTATGACCCCATCACTGGGGGGGTATTGAAAACGCTGCCTCTCCGCCCGCCGCCATGTTGGATCCCCCCAAATCACTTATTTTTATGGGTTACTATGAAAATTATAATTTTCACCTTATCATTTCAATTTGATTAAAGTCAATATTGTATGTGTTTAATAAATACAAAATTAAACATTACCACAAACTGTTATTTTCTTTTACCGTTTGTGCAACTACTATGTGTATGTATATATTATACATCTCAAAATACACTGTATAATTTTTGTACAAAATAATCATATTATTATAAAACAAAGAGTAATAAGTGTCAATCATGAGGTTCCTAACATATGCTAGCCATGGGGGCACACACATATCATTCCAGTGACTTGAGAGAATGAGGCAGGAGGATCACAAAGACAAATATTGCCTGTGTTACTTAGCAAGGCTTTAAGTCATTCAGCAAAATACTGTCTCTAATAAAAATATAAAAAGGGCATGGGAGCTCAGGATGTGGCTCAGTGCTTAAGTGTACCTAGGTTCAATCAATGGTACCAAAAAAAAAGTCTAATATATTATAAAACTTAGGCAGTGTGGTAAAACTTTGACAATGAAATAACACGTACAGGATTTAAAAGATAATACTGAGAAATTATAAAATGTTATTATGATATTTTGGCTATAATATTAGTAGAAATGTAGTTTTGGTAAATTTTCTTTCCTATGTGTCATATATTTCTAAGTATAAATTTTCAGTGTCATTATTTATAGGCTGAGGTACCATTTAAACAACACGATATATTATTCTGTATACAGATTGTTTTATGTGTACAAGATACTTTGCTCTCAGCTTTCTGAAGTTTCAGGAAAGTGAATTCAAGAATGGTTTCAAAGTCACTGAACACTACACAATGAGGAGTATAGAGATTCTTTAATACTCCTAGTGAAAACTCTAAGACACATTAGAGATGAAAAAAAGTTTTATGTGAACATTCTGAATTTAAGTATTCACACTCAAATTTTTATCTACACAATGACAGAACACTTTAGTTAACATTCAGCCAGAAATTGACCACATTCTATGCATTATTCAGAAGCCCAAGTGCATATGCTTCGTTGACTTTTCCATTTTATCTAATTTTTCCTATTTTTACACACTTTATTTATGGTGACCTTGAAAATATCTACTTTTTAAGCTCTGTTATTACTCATTGGGGGAAAGAACAAAATTAAGACAGCAAGAGATACAAAGAAGCTAATTTGTTTATACCCTACTTTCACCATATTAAAAATTTTGGTGAGAATCTCACAAACCTACAATTCAGAAACAAAAAAAGAAGACAACCAAAGAGACACAAATACATCCACTCAGTGAAAGTGAAAGAAACATGAACCAGTAAATTATCTGTTCTCAATTAAGTAGACAGAAACAACACAAAATTTCTCCAATCTTTAAAAATAAAAACATATATTTTCAGGAAGTTTATCAGAATCAGCTCTACACTTTTAAACACTGCAAAAATAAAATATATACAAAAGTATTTTAGAACATTTCATAAAGAATAAGTAGTGAGAAGTTATATAAAAGATAGAATACTTCTTAAAGTCACATCTGCAGGAACCAGAAGTTAAAGAATTAAAGAAAAAAAAATAAAATACTGAAGAATTTTCTTTACCAAGCTTTTTCTGTTTCTAAAAATGTGGTAGGCAGCTTTCAATCATAATTTGAAAATATATGCACAACCTGGACAACACTATTTATATTTGATACCTACCACTGTAGCATGATTCAGTTTGGTCACATCGTCAATTCAACTTGCAAAAAATCTGTAGATTCTCACTGCTACTAGAGGAAATAATCACAAATATAACAGTTTAAAATAATAGAAACTCATTGTTTTATAGATATGGATGTTTTTATTGTCACAACAGAGAATTAATATCAAAGTATTAACAAAGCCACACTCCTTACAGAAACTCTAGAAGAGAATCTTTTTAGCTTCTAATTGCTACTGGTATCTTTTATGTGTTTACAAATGTTTTCTTTCTTCTTGTAGTGATACAGCCCTCAAAAGAGCAAAGAGAAACAAACTATCTATATCTATCTATCTATCTATCTATCTATCTATAAAGGGCATGGGAGCTCAGGATGTGGCTCTCTCTCTCTATATATATATATAGAGAGAGGGGGGGAACATGGTGCTCTCAGAGTAAGTTACAACACTAAAACCTTATGGAATTTGAGAACTGTATCAATATAGAAGGCAGATGCTCCATTGAGCTTATTTTTATTTTTGCACAGAGTATTTGACAGAATCACAATAAAAGGAAATTTCATGCAAATTGGATGAAGAAAGAGAGGGGACCCTGAGCCAGGAGAATATAGCAAGACAGGTTAATTATGCACAAAAGTGAGTGTGATGGATAAAAAAATGTTACATCATACACTGTCTCCAGATGCATTTCCAGAGTGCCGATCTTATTTTTTTTTCTTGGAACCCTGAAAACTCTCTCAAACCCATTGAGCTTTGGATTATTCCAATGAATACTCTATTCATACTTTCTGCTTTCCCTTGGTCATCCTCTTAGAATAAATGTACATGGTACTTATTTGAATACTGGGAAAGAAGAAATTACATCAGTGATCTCTGTTACTCAATTTTAAGACCTTTCCCTGTGTATTTCCATGGATTTATGTATTTGAAGGCCAATTTTTAATATTGTAGGATGAGGAACACTTAGTGATCAAAGCTAAAATATACAGTGAGAAAAAATACTTGCAAAGTACATATGCAACAAAAAGTTGATATGACAATGAAAGTGGTGTTATATTTGTGAGGAAAAGAAGGCATGCCAAAAGAGTATGTTACAGTCAAACTATTTCTAAATTTACTTGATAAAAGAGGAAATGTTCAACCATCACATAAATTTACAAAAATGAGTATAAATTACTACTACTGAGAGAAGTTAACAAAAAAGCAAATTCACTATTGCATACCAACCAGGAAGGAAATCATGAACTAGAAAGCAAAAAAAAAAATACTGAAATTACAAACATGTTAATTTATTGAAATTGTCAAACCCTATTCTTTGCCATGCAAAACTTTAGAGCCTTGTGGAAAATTGATTTGGTACTGTCTATATAGGTACACCTTAATGAGTCATCAGTTCTACTCCTGGAAACCAAAATATTCTGAATGTTCCAATAGGTAGCTGCCACTACTGCTTTCACCATGAAAATAGAATGCATCTGCCACCACCTTCCATTGTACAAGTTCCCTAAGTCAGGGGCCTTGTTTCCAAGATTCCCATGATCCTATGCCCAGTCTCATAACAATGTCAGTAAAGCATAAGGAATGTGACATAGATGGGAATCAAGGATCTGAACGTGTACACAGTGGGAAAAAAAAAGGCAAACTGGAATGAGTAGAAGAAAAAGTGGTGAAGGAGTAAAAGAATGGAACTGAGAAGGAAGAAGAAACTGCTAACTGTGTATCACAACAGAAAAAGTTTCATCCCAAGTGGGAGAAGACAGAAAATATTGTGGCAGCATAATACTTACCCCAGTGGCCTCATATGTTTGGAAATTTCTAAAAACCAGGACTTAATGGTATAATGGTGTAATCAAACAAGTATGCCACACACCTGGCTCCCTGATCTTAGAGCTCTATCAGAGATGTCACACTCTTTTTCTTTCAAGACTTCTAATCTCTTTCTCTCCAGGCACTGCTCATCCAACTTAAATCTACTGTTGCTCCACTTCTAGACCTGTTATGTCTGAGCTTCCTCAGAATGTCTCCAGTAACTCATACCCAATCTTTTTCTTTTTCTTCAACCCATCCCACCATTCCTTACTCTCTGGTAATCTCTCATACCTGAATTCTTAATGCTCCATCCATGACCTTTTGAGCTACCCCTCAAATGTTCTAACACGTAGCTGCCACTACTGTTTTCACCATGAAAATAGACTGCATCTGAGTCCTGCATCACTCTCTGATTTGCTCCACCAACAAAGCTTTAAGCATAATTGGTGTAATATTTTGCTTCCTACACAATGAGCTATATAGTTTACTCATTTCTTTGTTTAATTAAATAAATAAATGGTCCTACTCCTGTATATTTATGTATTTAAAAGAACAATACATTCATAGAACATGTTGCAACAAAAAAAGTTGAAGTTACCACTACGGTGACAGGAAGGTATAGTAAAAGAAAGAGGTCATGAAGCTGTTCTCTGTAGCATCATTAATGTTCTATTTCTTAATAGATATAGTAGTTACATAGTATGTTCCACTTGTAATTGATTGATCTGTAGAGTTTTGATGTGGTCAAGTATATACATCATTGTTAGATCAAATTAATTTCACAAAAGGTGGTGGGGATGAGCACAGGGAGAGACGAAAAAAGAGTATTTGAAAACACTTTGGGGCAATGGATAAATTAATTGATTATTGAGCTGATTTTATGGATGTGTTTGTATGTTAAAAATTAAAGTATACACCTTAACTTGGTATAGTAATTAGGGCTATAGTAATTAGCACTCAACTGTGGTAGAGTGCTTGCCTCACATGCACAGGGCCCTGGGTTCAAGAAAACAAAAATTGGACAGTAACTATACAAATAAACCTGAAAAATATGACTAAGTTATGGTTAAAAAGAAATTACACTATTAAACAATTAATTAAAAATAAAACTAAGAATTCCTTAGCTAAATATTCATCTCAATATTTTGAGACAAGCTATTTTTACAGGTAAAGAGTAGAAGAAAAATACTAAAAAAGAAGTAATATTTAAACATATTCACAGTGAATATAGCATAGAAAGTATCATTAATTTCAAATGTTGCCTTGAAAATACAACTATAATTAAAAGTAAAATGTTTATATTATTTATATATTATATTCTTATAAAATGTTATGTATAATGATACCTCATTTAATGATGTGGATACATTCTGAAAAATGCACCATAAGGTGATTCTGTTATTTTGCTCATGATGCAGGGTACATATGCAATTTTAGATGGTATAGACCACTATATAACTAGGTTATTATTTAGTCATTAGAGTACATGAAGTCCATCATTAATGAAAACATTGTGCAACATATGGCAATAGGATTTAACAATATAGCAATCAATATAGATCTCATAATGAGGTGAATAATTAGCCCTGTGGAACTAAAGACAGAATACTTATGAAGACTCTGGCCATTTAGACAATGATAAAACACAAAAACTGAACTAACATAAAGGGAAAGAAATGACAACCTTTCCAAAGAAAGCTTCATAAAAATTGGAATATCTGAATAACAAAAAAAATGCCATTGTATCATTTCCTGGTATGACTTAATAAATCATACCCTGGTTAAAAAATAATTTAATATAAAAGAAAAATATAAGATATGCAAAGTTTTTACAAGAAAGATATTTATACAGTGTATCTAGTGGTGGGTGACTATAAAACCAGCTACTTGGAAGGAAAAGGAAGAAAAATTGCAAAATTAAGATCAGCTTAAGCATCTTAGTGAGATGCTTACTCAAAGAAATCTTTAGATAGGACTGTAAATGTGGCTGAGTAGTATGGTACACCTTTCTTTAATAATCTGAAATAATAAAATGACAATGATAATAAAAGAAGTATGTTTTCTGTTTTCAAAGTTAAATGATAACTTCATAACAAAACAGAAAAAATTTTAAATGCAATTTATAATTATTATATATTATAATTAAAGAGTACAAACTGAAATAACAAATTGAGAACAACTAGTTGCTTCACATAGGACAAAATGTATGCCTCACATATGAAAAAAGAGGAAAAAAAGAAGGTAAGAGCTATTCATGGTGGCACATTCTTATATTTCCAGTAGCTCAGGACACTCAGAAATAAGAATTGTGAGTTCAATCCAATTCTCAGCAATTTATTGAGGCCCAAAGTAATTAAGTGAAACCATGTATCAAAAGATAATATTAAAAAAAATAAGATATAGGATGTTGTTCAGTGGTAAAATGCCTCTGGATTCAATCCCTGGTACTAATAAAAGGAAGGGAAGTGACTTCAATAGCCACATTTTAATAGGAAAGGTAAGTGTTCAATAATTGTAAAATAGGTCAATAGCTTTAGAAATTTGAAAATGAAAAATAAAATCATATCTGTGAGGCAAAATTAAATAACATCAGTAAACATATGGAGCAAATAAGTTCCCAGGAACTAAAGAGAGAATAAAAGTTGTTATTTCTTTTAAGAAACTGGCTATTGAAAATACATGTTCATTCCCCAGCAAAAGCATATGCTTATAAAAATTACTGCATATCTGAACCATGATAACATATAAGGATATGGCAATATTTGCCAAACAGATAAAATCCAGAACTTGCAGAAAAGGCAATGTACATTGAGAAAGATATAAAGAGAATAGACTGAGAAAGTTGGAGATTAGGGTGAGAAAAATGATTTCCAGAATCCATTTTCATTATAACATATCCAGCTTGATAAATGTTACCCATTATATAATTTTATGTATATGTCACAAACATGTAATATTTTGCATGCATGCATGTTTAAAAATATGTAGTCTGAGAAAATAAAAATATACAGAAGAACATAAAACATTTGATCATACACACCATTGTGTACATGATAAAACTCATCATTTCCAAGATGTAAAATTCCTCCTAAATCTACAACATCACCTCATTAAAATGTTAGCAAATTTTACTTTTAATGGAAGAAGTGACCAGAGCAAATATTCTAAAATTTATTTGGAATGTTATATGTTATACATGATTTTCAGCCCCCAAATTCTGAATTAAAAGAAAAACTTATTTTATAATAATAAGAAACAAAGAATCATAATAAAAAAGAAAATCCATAGATGAATGTATATGTATGTAAAACTTTATTTACACTTAATAGAAATTGAAAGGACAACATAAATCTAAATGCCTCAAGAACAACATCACATGTGAATGGTTGACATGGACAAACCTAAAGAATGATTGATGGGGGGGCAGAATTCACTGGTATAGTTTGTGTACACAATCTGCAAAGCAGAAAGATAGAAGGCATATCATAAGAAAGGCCAATGTTGGGAATATAAATGAATAAGAGCTACTGACTCTCTATCCATGGATATCTTAAATGTAAATATTATGTTTCAAGTTCCTCTTGGGGAAAGTAAAACAAAAAATGAGTTAAGAGATTTATATAAATTGGACAACTGGGAAAATATCTGCCACTTGATGATTTTAAAAAGCTAGGGTAGACTTGGGCCTTATTCCAGCCTTAGGAAATGTACTATGTAAATGGAACAGAATTACCTATAGCCAGTGTCACCCCAAGAAGAGGAAGATTGGGACCATATATATAACACCCTACCTCTAAATAGTTTTCTGTGCTTTAGGTCTTAATTTTGCTTGTGCTGAAGAAGGATTTTTACATTCATAAGTGGTAAAAACACATAAAAAGTGATAGTTATCTATGTTCATGCAGGGGCATCCATAGGCTTAAAACTCTGGGATCAGGACAGAGAAGTTATATCACAAATAATTTGGTTTATGCATTTATGGGTGTTCAGCACACAAAAAGCTACAGTCTTCAGCTTCCTCATCTAAAAATTCCATGACAGCCAATTTTTCCCAGCAAGATTTTTTTCCCACTGACTATCATAATCTCTTAACATCTTCCATTCAATGGAAGAAACTAATTGCCTCACATATATTAAAACACTCTGCAAAAGAAATGTAGGATGCTTAGGCAGGAAGGCCTCAAACAGAAAGCCATTACAAAACCTCAAGTCATGGGATTAAAGCTTAGTGATCATATGGAAATCTCGACTAGATCACAAACTATTGGTTTTCCATTGATTTGCAAGCATCTGAATGGGCTGCTAAAATCCCAAGCAGTAGTTCAGAGAAGGGGTTAGAAAGCACATACAGCTGTGAATTCCCAGAAAAAGTTTCCACAGATTCTCTCTGTGGCTACTTGGCAGACTGGATTCTGCAATCTTCCATGACAGATTTAATGCACAAGTCAAAAAGTGGACACTTGTATACTGAACTTAAGTGTTAGAGTGGCTTTTGTCACCAAGAATGGTTGCACATGCCTATAATCCTAACAGTTTGGAAAATTGAGGCAGGAAGATCTCAAGTTCAATGCCCAGCCTCAGAAAAAGTGAGGCACTAAGCAACCAGTGAGACCCTGTCTCTAAGTAAAATACAAAATGGGGATTGGGGTGTAGCTCAGTGGTTGAGTGCCCCTGAGTTCAATCACCAGTGCCTACTGCCCCAAGAAGAGAGAGAATAGTTTTATCAACAATCTAATACCAAAAAAAAAGGTCAAGGAACTATGGATATGTAAAAAAAAATATGCACACTGTTGGTGAAAATGTAAGTTTAGGAAAGTCATTTGTGAAAATAATGTAGACTCTTTGAACTATGTAAAACAGAAATAAAATATAACATGGTTAAATTAATTCTGGGTATAAATTTAAGAAGTTAAAATTAGGAAGTCAAAGAAATGACTGTATGCCCATTAGCATGTAGCAGTATTACCAGTAGTCAAAGAAAAAAAACAAAAGACTATAGTGAAGGGTGTTTCAGAAGATTTATTTCAGGTGCAGGGCATCAACTACTCCCCCAGATAATCTCCACACTATATTTTAGACTGCTTCCTTTTGGCAGGAGAGGACACATGTTCAAATGGGCTATGCACTCCAAAATGATATAGACATGACAGCTGTGGATACCTCAGAATCAACTGACCCAGGAGAAAGTATGAGAATGACATGAGGACATATCATCCTGCCAAGACTACAATGGGAAATCCCAACTTAAATACATTCCAGTAAGGTATCTCTGTCTATGGAAGATTAAGAGAGGATAAGAATGAGCATTTTATAAGAAAGCATCAAATGATTCTTTTTTTTTTCCTCTCATAGTAAATTCTCACAAACAGGAGGATAAAAATCCTATAAACAGTGCCACGTAGAACTTGAGTTGAGGCTCAGAGTTAGAGTGCTGGCCTAGCATATGTGAGGCAATGGGTTGATAATTGGCAGCACATAAAAATAAAGATACGGTGTCCACCTATAACTAAAAAATAAAATGAATATTATGAAAACAGTGCCATCTAGTGTTAGAAAAAAATAGTTAAAAAATAATGTCTATTTGAAATATGAGAAACAGTTTAATATGCTGTGGAGTAATAACGTTGGCATTGGGAGTGTGAACAGAAAACATAAAAATAGAGTATTATATTCTGAGATCCTTAAAAAATAAAACTAAAAAGAAGTCCAAAGTTCTGAATTTGAGGTCTGCTTCTCAGACATATAGGAAGCTCAGGTGAAAAGAAAACAACTCAGTCACCTATAAACCAGCAACACTTTTATGCAGAGAAAAAAAAAATTACATCTGGATTTGAGATTCTCTCCTGATGATCATGCCAATCAGTACCACAAAATCTGAGGAGACGCCATGCTTCCAGAACAAAGCTGTCTACATATAATTCAGGCCATGCCTGAATATACCATGATTGGATAGGACAGAATGTCCAGACATTCAGCTGCTGATGTATTTCCCACTGAATTGGCTGGAGGAGACTGGGAATGAACTTCTCAATAAGATGATTCATTTTTGCATATACTGGAGACTATGATGTGTAGTTCCCATCTACCAAAACCACTTCCAGCCATAACAACTGCTCTTTGAAACTTCTATCAAGTACCCTTTCCAGTGTACAGATATGGTCTCAAAACCCTGCATAGTCACTATTGCCTGGCTTTCAGGGTGCCTTCTTTCTCCCTTTAGATTATTCATTTCTGGGTTAAAAGAGAACCTAGGTTTCCTGAACATTGAGAAGGAAGCTTAGAAATGAATTTGAAAAAATGTCAAGCTCCAGAAATTAAAAGTCAATCAGATAGTGTAAGTCATATCTTTTGTATTTATCATATGTTGGATTGAACAATTATCACCTGAGAGCACCTGATTGGAAACTGCTGCCCTCTTGGTCTGAATCCACTGAGCCCACTATCCAAATGACAGTATATGACATCAACTCCATGAATGAATGAGGCCAGAATGAGTCAAGATAGGTGGGTTCTTGGGTGCATTTACTTCACTTTTTTTTTTAAAGTGATTAGAATTGAGTACAGATAGCAATTTTTTTTAAAAGGCAAGTTTTTCCAAAAGTGATGGAGTCTAGTGTAGCAGTAGGATATTTAAATTAAACCTTTTATATAGGATAATACCAATGAATAAATTATATGCATAAATATTGTTAATTATTGGAAACTATGTAATGGGCAATAATTTTTTTTTATATTTAACTTTTCTGATATATTTTCTAAAAAGGCAGTTTGAGATCTCTACTGGGAAGAACTCCTCTAATGTCCAGTACAAATAATATGTTAGGCAAAGGTGTTGTTTTTAACTATTTTAGTATATATAATAAAAAAGACATAGTTGAAATTTATTTTAATCAAAAAACTGAATATATCATCAAGAGTACTATTATTGTGTGACAAATATAAAATTACTAAGAAAGAATATATTTGTATTTAGAACTACATCCTCACAATTCTCTCCATTTTAAGGCTCTAGCACATCTTAATTCATAATGGCCACATTCCATTTTGAGAATATGACTCCTCTGACCCTGGGGAGTCAAAGGGCCTGGGCCCCTGCATTCCTTACAAGAGGCATGAGAATACACTTTTTATCAATGCTTTTCCACAACACCAAACAGCATTAGTGGCACTAACCTCAGAAAGAGAAGAAGACCAAACAAGCCAGGGTCCAAAAGATAATGATTTTTTTTTTTTCTATTTGATGCTGGACACAGACTTATTCACATTTCAGATGTCAGATAGTATAAAAGAAAAGAGATAGTTACAATAGTTGGATGTCTCATTTTGGTATATATTCTCACAGCCTTGACTCTAAAACTTAAATATATTAAAGACAAACATCTTATTTTGTAACTTAGCCTTTGACCTGATGCCTATACTGTGATATTGTTTCCTAAGTTGGAATGAGGCACTGTGAGAGTTTTAGAATCAATCTGATATATGCATGTCTGCATAAGCTAATAGCACCTCAATAATTGTCCAGACTTAACTTAGGGAAAAAGGAAAACAGTACCAATAAGGCAACTGATGTTTTCCAAAGAATTTTCTCAAAGTATGTGACAGAATCTTGGTTTCCAATTATAATTGGTGAATGAGTCACTCTAGAGCTTATTAGATTATGTTTGGGCTGGTTTATTAATTCATGCTGGGCTTATCTGGGTTTCTCTGGTAGAAACAGTTAGCTGATGACTGCTGAACTTCAGAGGGTTAGCTATCATCCTCGCAAGTGGCACCTTGATTCTCTGCTTTAATAATTCCTTCTCTAAATTCTGCTTCTTATTTTGGACACAGAAGGGTTTGAAAAGCAAAATCAAAAGAAATCAAGGCTTTTTGAGTATAGGTACCATACTGTTCACTTCATCTTTATTGGTTCCTATGAGCTACAATAAATAAAAAAAAAATATATCAGGAACAGTGGTGCATGACCATAATCCAAGTGGCTCAAGAGACTGAGGCAGGAGAATTGTTAAAAAAAAAATTTAAACTGAGCCTCAGCAATGTTGAGGAACTAAGAAAATCAGTAAGACTCTGTCTATAATAAAATACAAAATAGAGCTGGGGATGTGGCTTGGTAGCCAAGTACTGCTGAGTTCAATCCGTCATACTAACCACCCAACACCCCCCCTCCAAAAAAAAAGAGACAAATATTAGATCTAAGGATTTGCAAACAGATTCTGGATTTTAAAAGGTGAAGATAAAAAAACACAAATAGAGAAAAGAAGGAAAAATTGCTGATGTCATGCCCTCTATATCATACTACCCTATTTTATACATGAATGGTTTGAAGGAAAGAAACATGTTTGAATATTCCACAGCTGTTAATCAGACCAGTAGAATTCAGAATCAATTATGCATGACTCCAAATCACAAAGATTTTTAGTAGACCACATACTACATGCAAATTTTCTTACTGTCTGAGGTTTTGGATAGAGACATAGCAAAAAAAAAGCAGGATCTGTGTCCATATTGTATACATCACCAGTGGAAATAATATACTCAAGAGTGTTCTTCTGAAGCTTCTAGAAAGAACTTGGAATAATTTTGAGTAATGGCTGATGTTTCAATTTAGAAAATCAATAATAAACAATAATTTTTATGAGAATAATACAATGCATTCCACAGGCATGGTGATAATATATTCTTTGGAAATTCTAGAAAGAGAATACTTCATCTATTTTCCAAAATTGCTAAAAATAAAAATTTGAAAACCCATAAAAGAGAGTGTACAAGCACACAGCACTTTGAAACAAGATACCAAAGAATGCCCTAGAACTCTCTGATGAAATTATTATCTGGGCCTTTCTCTATAAGAACATGAAGCTACATGGAACTTGTGTCAATAAAAATGATTTTTAATGGACATAAATGGGAAATACATTCCATGATTATGATATGTATGCATTAATAGAACACCATCTTAAATTTAATTGCAAGAATTATTCAAAATATTTAATAGAGAGAAATCCAAATATGAGTTTTAGTGAAAAAAATGAATACAAATTAATGGAAAACAACTAATAATTTAAATAAAAATCAATTATAAGACACACCCGATGTAAGTAAAGCCATCCCTGTCACAAGAGTGGTCCCTGGTATACAGATGAAAATTCACTTCCAGCCATCTATTAAAGAGGCCACATTTATCCTAAAGTTTACTAAATTTCAATAAATATTTCCCACAATTATAGAGTACTTAATTACCTCAATTACTACTTTCTTCATCTTTAAGATGTTATCATTACCTTGTACATACAACACATGTGGCACACTGAATTTACCCCTGCATTTATGAACTTATCATTTACCTTTATCGCTATATAACTGTATATGTAGGTGTATATTTTTATCCCACATTTTCAAGATTCTGCCATAAAAATTTCTTTGATATCATCTCCTTGAAATGCATTTTTGTCATTTCAGTTTAGTACATCTAAATGTTCCATTCCATGTAGCTGGGAAAGATGGGGCAATTGCAAGGTCTTTCTTATTTGATGAATAAACCACTAGAATTAAAGATCAACTTTGGTGCCTCCAGAGGATTTAATTTTCATTCATCTTTCTTATACACAGTGTTTTATTTTTTATGCAAGCAGCAGTAACTGTATTTAAAAGGTGAGTAAAAGATTCTGAAATGTACATGGTATTTTAAATGTCCCCAAATCCATAGGGTGGTGGTTCTGACACCACCTTACCACTGAAGCATCTTGATTGCATTTCATCTTAGACACAGTACTATGCTTCCACTAAAAGTGATTCATTAGTTATGAATATTGTTCATAACAATACTCTGGGAAATGTGGGGATTGGTGATAGGTATAGAATCATAATTTTCTACACACTTATCATAGACCCATTTGATAATAAGAGACATCCATGTTCTAAGAAGAAGAAAAAAGACCATTTACCATGCCCTAAAGAGGTAACAGAATAAACTCTGGGAATAAAACATTAGTCATCCAATACATTTGTTTCAATAATATTTTAGTTGGTAATATATTACTGCATTAGAAAAGAGTGATGTAAATGCAATTTAAATTATTAAAATTGTGACTGATTATTTTAAAGAGAGTATCAAAAGTTGTGTGCAGTGGTGCATGCCTGTAATCCTGGAGTCTTCTGAGGCTGTGGGTGTAAAATCACTAGTTCAAGGCCAGCCATTCTCAGCAAATTAGTGAGGCTCTAAGAAACTCAGCAAAACCCTGTTTCTATATAAAATATTTTATAAAGGGCTGAGGATGTGTCTTAGTCAAAAAGCATTCCTAGGTTAAATCTGTAATATGAGAGAGAGAGAGAGAGAGAGAGAGAGAGAGAGAGAGAGAGAGAGAGAGAGAGAGAGAGAATATAAAAGATAATCAGTGACATTTTCAGGGTCAAGGATTTAAACAATTTAAAAACAATAGTGAGTTAGTTGATGGAAACTCATCTAGGTTTATTAAATGCTGCTTTGGGAAGTTAATTTGCTCTCAAAAATACAAGTGAGAGAGAAGTCCTATTTTAAGATGTGTATAGGAACAAAGAGGAGTTTTGACACAGCTTTTAGTTGACCCAGAGGTCCACTTTAGTTTGTGATTGGAATTAATCTGTTTGAAATAATGCATTTTTATCAAGTATTCATAAAACAAGATTAAGACCTAATATGAATCAGACTTTGCAACATTCAGGATATTTATACTATTATATAATCATCAAGAATGTAAAAACAGGGGCTGGGGATGTGGCTCAAGCTGTAGCGCGCTCGCCTGGCATGCATGCGGCCCAGGTTCGATCCTCAGCACCACATACAAACAAAGATGTGGTGTCCACCGATAACTAAAAAAAAAAAGATAAATAAATAAATATTTTTAAAAAAAAGAATGTAAAAACAAAGACAACTAAAGAAAAAAGTGAATAAATAATGAAATAATGAATGAATAACTAAAAATTACAAAGATGTAATGTGGCTGAAATTGTCAAGGAGAGCTTGTAGCCTTGAAAAAGTGTTAAGGTACTTGGATATGGTGTTTTACTACTTGCTGAGGCATATCTTATGAACTATCATAAGATAGTTGGGAACAGTTAAAAACAGAACTCATTCACCTGGCTCTCTCACTTGGGAACTGGACAATAGTTACATTTTCTTTCTGCCCAAATAATATTTCTACTTCCAAGAACACTAACCCTCTACCCTCATGCTGCCATTGTAGACTTGTTGCATCTGAATCCTTCTACTGCTAAGTTTTTTCTTTATTCTTCATTGCTTTTTTCTGTCTACCCTTATATATTCCACAAAGTTTTTAAAATATTTATTTTTCAGTTGTAGTTGGACACAATACCCTTATTTATTTATTTTTACATGGTGCTGATGATCGAACTCAGGGCCTTTTATGTGCTAGGTGAGCACTCTAGAGCTGAGCTGAAACCCCAGCCCCTCCACAAATACTTTTTTTTAAAATAAATAATGGCATCTACATACTCAGCATCCACAAGTCTTACATCCTGCTCCATCTCTTTCCTGCCTTGTGCATGAATAATTTTGAGATCCCCTCCATTCAGACATCAATAGTCCAGAATGCTCAGAATTTGGGATAAAATATGCAGAATATTAGAGGTCAATTACACAACATTAAAGCTTTATATAGTGGGATGCACCTAAAGCTGAGGATAAAAAGAAAATCTACAGACTTCACTAGTTAAAATAAAAGGTCTAAAATTCATGAAAATAAAATAATTTAAAAAATAATTTCATGAAAAGGAGAGAAAAGGACAGAACATACTAAGCAAAAGCATAATTTTCAAAACTCACAAAATGTAAATATGCACAGAGTGTCATGTGTGGGTGCTTCCAAAAGAAAAATTAAATTGAAAGAGATATGATTAATTTGAGATATAGCAATAAAATATTAATTGTATATAATGGTAATATATGTACCAGTACAAAATATGACTCATTTAATGGTAGGTATACATTGCAAGAAATGCACTCTAAACTTTTTTTATTTATTATTTATTATTTTTTTTTATTTTTAAATGTCATAGTGAATACTGACTTTTAGAATTTTGTATTACCAAATGTTTAGGCTACATATTATATTTACTTGAAGTACATCACTGAACAACAGATGATTTTACCACACATAGTTTTATACTATGAACTTATAGAAATTAGTAGATACCTTATAATAATATGAATAAATAGACCTGTGTAAGTTACACAGAACCTTAATTAAGAAAAATAAAACAAAACAAAACAAAACAAACAAACAACAAAAAAAATCTATTGAAATTTAGTAAAAGTTTGCAGTGCTTTGCAGAAACAGAACTGTGACATTGTTTCCAAAGAAAACCATTAGGATGAGGGGTTATTTTTTGTGAAAACTATATTATATACTTTTTTAATGCCAGAAAAAAATAATTTTCAGAAGTATTATATACTTAATATAAAAATAAAATATAGCTGTGAATGGTATTACATATAATCTCAATGACATGGGAGGTAGAGGCTGAAGAACCAAAAGTTCAAAGAAAGCCTCATCAACTTAGCAAGGCTGTGACCACCATGAGGATGTTCCTTCTCAAAATAAAATAATAAATGGCCTGGGTATATGGCTATTGCTTAAGAATACACCACCCCTAGATTCAATAACCAATATATATCTGTCAAAAGTTGCTATATCAAAGGATTTATGCTAGGTGTGGTGGCACATTCCTGCAATCACAAAACTCTGAAGACTGAGGCAGGAGGATTGTGAGTTCAATGTCAGACTCAACAAAATGAATCACTAAGAAGCTCAGTGAGATCCTGTCACTAAATAATATATAAAATAATACTGGG
The DNA here is from genome assembly GCF_021218885.2 of Marmota monax. Taxonomy (NCBI): domain Eukaryota; kingdom Metazoa; phylum Chordata; class Mammalia; order Rodentia; family Sciuridae; genus Marmota; species Marmota monax. The sequence goes on from NW_026694680.1 coordinate 58,274, forward strand.
GATGTGATTCATTTGTCAGGTGCCCCTGTCTTCAATCCCCAGCATGAATAAAAGGGATTTATATTGAAAATGTCATAGTGCATGCCTTTAATGCCATCTATTTGGGAGACTAAGACAGAAAGATTAAAATTTTAAGATCAGCCTGGGTCACTTCCTGACAACCTGTCAGCAAGATTCAAAAATGGTTGGGATGTTAATGAGTATAATGGCAGCTTTATTTTAAATCTCAAGAACCACAAAACAGAGCAGTCATTTATTTTCAAAAAAGTTATACAAATATGTTCAAAATTCATAAATTGGGGATGGGGATGTGGCTCAAGCAATAGCATGCTCACCTGGCATGTGTGGGTTGCTGCGTTTGATCCTCAACACCACATAAAAATAAAAAATAAAATATTGTGTCCACCTAAAAGTAAAAAATTAATTTAAAAAATATATAATAAACACACTTGGTTTAAAAAAATTCATACATTGGGCAACATTAAAAATATTTTTCTCATTAAATGGTATAAAGATGGGTTGAGGGTGTGGATCAGTGGTAGATCACTCACCTGGCACATGTGACACCCTTTGTTCCATCCTTAGCACCCCATATCAATAAATAAATAAAATAAGGGTATTATGTCCAGCCACAACTAGATAATAAAATATTTTTAAGAAAAGATATAAAGAAAAATGACAAAGTGGGTGAACAAATGACCTCACATAAAATTAAGCATATTTAACATAAAAGGAAATGACACTTTGGGTAGGAGAAATGTTCAAAAATTAAAACCTCTCAACATCTTAACAAATTATAAAAATACAAACTAACATCTGATACCAAAAAAAATTACACAGTATTGATGAGGACAATAAACAAATTCTTTTGAATTAGAGAAGGAATGTAAATTGCTATGATTTTTGTGACATTTTTATTTAATATATATGAAACTCCTCAACCAGTAGCATAGCCTATATAAATTATTGTGTTTCTAAACCTTGATAATATATAGTTACATGATAGCATAAGGCTACAGGTATGTTATTCCATGCAGTTTAAATGAGGAAAATATGTGCAAAGAGGAGGTACATTCAAAATGAAATAAATACTATAGTCTGAAAAAAATACTTTTTTGGGATCAGACACATTTTTAGTTTCATTGAAGTGGCACCCCCTTTTTCCACAGAAAAGTCTTAACTGGGCTTCTCCAGAAATCTTCATCATGGCTGATTTTAGGACTGTCAGCAAAAGAGTCTCTATAAAAGGGTTTAATTTAGATAAACTTCCAATTTTCATGTTGTCCTGATTTAATCAGCCACTGGCTTGGAAGAAATCAGCACTCCAGGTTCTCGACATCCCCTAACTAGTATCTCACAAACATGTATCGAGTACAGTAGTTTGTAAAAATGTGTAAATGAGGCCTCTGGCCTTGATCTGAGCTTCACACAGATGTTTACATTTCTAAGTTAAGAGAAGTTACCAATTTAGCTCCCTGGTAATAAATAGCTGGCAGGGAGAGGAAAGAAAGAAGAGGAGAAGCTCTCCCCTTCTCAGGTGCTGTCCTTGGAGGGTTAACTTGCCCAGAACAGTGACAGAAAAAAAAAAAAAAAAACTGCTTTTATATGAACTTCTGCAGACTGTGAACTTCTGTGCCTCTCCCCTTATATGGTGGGAATAAAATTGGGAAACTACCCAAACTTGGGGTTCAAAGGGTTGGTTGATTATTACAAAAGCTATGCCCTCCAAACCTGGCTATAGCTAAATAAAACTGTTTTCTGCTATCTTCAGTGTCTTACCTTATGGGTTCCTACAACATCATTATATCTTGTTTAATTAACAGAAGAAAATATTACATAAGTATTACATACAGTTGATATCTGTGTAACACATCACATGTATAGAGGCTTTCAAGAAAAATATGTGTAACTTATCACAAAACAAAAATTTACAGAGGACATAAAATGCTCCATTATACACACAATGTGTGTAAATAAAACTCATAATTACAAAGAAAACTGTTTATCTCAGTTTAATGTATAATATTTCCCCATTAAGATTTCAGTATGCTTAAATTGTTTTTCTGAAATTTATCTAGGAAAAAAATATGTAAAATAGCCAAAAAAACTTCCATTTTTAAGACCAAATATAGTTGCTATTATTTTGTGACATTAATGTGTATTATGAAACTATATGGAAAAATACAAACAAATGAATCATAAATTAACCAAATCTGAATTCATATATATGTCATTTTTGGCATTGTTAAGAGCAATAGGAAGGGCTAAAAAAACCCATCCATATAAAAAATAATATTAGACATGATTAGTGAAATTATGCAATTGAAGTTGGATTTTGGAACTAGTAGCACAATTTACTAGTAGAGGGTGTGTGTGCAGGATGTGCAAGGTACTTGGTTCCAAACTTAGAGACACAATAAAAGGCAAATGTTAATGGGGAATGATGTAGAAAATAAAGCTGAATATTAAAATTCTGGGGTTTTCCTCCATCTATAAATACAGTTAATAAAAAGCTACTCAAGTTCTGAGTGTCTCTTTGGCAAAGTTATAAATGAGAAAAGAGACTTAAATACATTCAGCAATTTAGAAAATATCTACCTTCAATCAGAATGAAAAGCTGGGGTACACTGAGTATTAGTTCTGTCTTGAGCAAATTACCACATTTGAGACAAAATCTCCAATGGCCAGTATCACCCACAGTAAACAGAAATGTGGGAGAAATGATACATAAGTGTTTAAGCCACAGAAAATATGGTGATTCCTAGGGGCCATGAAAGCATCTGCAAGTGTTTTATTAGCTGGGATCAAGGCCAAATATCAAAGATGTTAGTTTATCTCAAGAAGACATTTGCCAATATATTTTCCCAATTGCTGTTGCTTTAAGGGAAGATTCTCCATAGATTGTATTGTGGATGTAATAGGGGGAAATACAATAAAGCACTAGTACCCTGAATGAGATTTTAGCCATTCATGAGCCCAACCCCAACCCTGCTAACACCAGCAATAAAGCCAGAACTACCAATTACTCCTAGAAGGAGTTTGCTTGTATAGTGAATTTCTCAACTTAAATATCTTTTGTTCATGTTACTATGTCCTGAACTTCTAAGCTCTGAAAGCAAAGGTGACTGAGCATGTGCAAATCTACATAGATTGAAAACAAATAAATTTACATTGTATTTCTAGCACCTTTATGGACTATGATACCCAATAAAAGTAGTTCAGAATAGGGGTTAGAAATCAGATATCTCTTAAATAATAAAGATTTATTATTCTAATAAATCTTTACAGAACACTCCTACACTGGCTACTTCACATAAAATTGCCTCGGGAATTTAATGCATGAATTCAATCAATTTCCTGGACCCTCTGCAGGCCTCTTAGAATGTCTTTAAGAAAAATATGAGAGCCAGGTGTGGTGGCAGAAGTCTGTAATCCCCGAGGTTTATAATTATGATTTGAAAGACAGTCTTAGCATCTTAGCAAGCCTCTAAGTAACTTACTGACAAATTGTCTCAAAATAAAACATAAAAAGAACTAGGGATTTGGCTCAGTGGTAAGAACTCCTGGGTTCATTTCCCAGTGCCAAATCAACTAAGATAAAGAAATTTCTGAAAGATTACAAGTATGCCAGTGTAAAAAAATTGGTGAAAATATAAAATTAATAAACATATTTTCTGAAAAAAGTGTTAAGGTTCTTCAAAAGCTCAAGATAAACATGACATATAATCCACTAACAATAATTTTGGGTAACAGAGCAAGGCTGCACATGCCTATGCTCCCAGTGGCTTAGGTGGATAAGAAAGGAGAATCTCAAGTTCAAGACCAGTCTCAGCAATTTGGCAAGGTCCTAAGCAAATGAATGAGACACTATCTCAAAAAAAGGGGAACAGGTTGTTGTATAGCACAGTGACAAAGTACACATGGGTTAATCTCAAGTACCTAAATAAAAGGGGAACAGGTTGGGATATAGCCCAGTGACAAAGTGCCCATGGATTAATCTCAAGTACCTAAATAAATAAAAATAATAATAAATCTGGGTTAAAAAGTCATATAATCCAGTAATAATATTTTTGGGTATATATATATATATATATATATATATATATATATATATATATATATATGAATTAGAAAAATTCTCTCAAAGAAATAACTGAAGTTCCATTTTTATTGTAGCTTTATTCACAGTAATGAAAGAAAAAAAAATGAACAGCCAGCCAAGCAGGAAGGAAAATGCCTGTAATCTCAGAAACTTGGGAGTCTGAGGCAGGAGGATGGAAACTTCAAACCAGACTCAGCAATGGAAGGCACTAAGCAACTGTTTCTAAACAAAATATAAAAAAAGTCTGGAGATGTGGCTAAGTGGTGGAGTGTCCCTGAGCTGGATTCCTGGTATGCACCCCCAAAATGAACTTCCTTTTAGATGAAAGGTACATCAGAAGATTCCTTCCAGCTGCAAAATATCCAACTACTCCCCTTAGATGCTACACACCTATAGTTCAAACCGATCTCTAGGAGGCAAGACTCAGATACTGATATTTTCTAAATAGGCCAAGAGACATTGATATCTGTGGGCACCTTGTTCAAGACTGTTCTAAAACTAAGGACTGGACAAATATGGGAAGTTGGAATGAGAACTCAACACAGTAAATTCTTCAAAGGGGAATCTTAATTCAGTCCCTGTGATATATGAAACCAAATTTGGAGATAAAGTTAGATTCTCTGCTTCACTAATATCTGGGTTATTGATTCAACCCAAACAGATATTGAAAAACTATTAAGTCTACTGTTTAATATCTATGTAAAACAGGTTATTAAAAATGTACCAGGTTAGGGCTGTGGTTGTGGTTCATTGGCAGAGCACTTACCTAGCATTTGTGAGGAACCAGGTTTGATCCTCAGTACCAGATATCAATAAATAAAATAAATGTCCATTGGCAACTAATTTTTTTTTAAAGTACCACATTATTCACATGACTTTTGGTGTTCAGATGCACTGTGTACTCTAGCTCTTGTGATTAAACTTCCCTGTAGTTTAAATCAAGTCCAGCCCCACCTTTATTTTCCTCCACAGCAGCATAAAGATGTTTCCTGGAATGTTTGGAATGCTTCTACAGGTCATTTTAATAAAATGGTCTTACATATAGGGGGAAAAACTCAATTAAGAACCCATTAAATTAAAAAATATCTTTAATTGAGACTGTGAGGATGTCCTTAGACCTGAGCCTAAGCAACTCCATTTTAAAAACTCCAGTTTTAAACCTGCAGTCTCACCAAGCACACCCACAGAGCTCTCCAGTTTGGCCTCAGACAAGTTACTTCCCCTCACCCTGATAAACAGAGTAAAATATTTGGCAGGCTGTATTTGCCTGATAAGAGAAAAAGACAAGAAGATCAGGGTGGAGAACACCAGACAAGATGTTTCTGACTGCAGAGTAAATGATGTCTTGGAGAAATCTGCTGATAGCTGATAGGAATTGAAAGGGGGGTCTAAAGCCTCAAAATTTAGTATAAATAATAGAGCTAATGAGCAGGGATTCAGCCAGCTGAATCAAGGATGCAGTTGACCTGGAGAGGCTGATGAGGACCTGACATTCCTTGTCATTGTTCTCCTGATCCTCTGCATGATCCTCATGGCTCTCAAACTCTACAGCCTCTTCTGGATATTGGCGAGAGCCACAACTTTTCCATAGGACCTCTTCTCAACTGGTTGTCCACTCTAAGCCAGGAAAATCCTGCTTTTGTTTCAGACCTGATCACCAGGGTCTGAGTGAGTGTGCATCTGCTGGACTTAAAGCCTAAGGCTTAAGACTTTTGATCTCTGACATTTGAACTTAGCATAAAGAGGAAATATCTGTCACTAGCCTGTCATGATTAAGTGTGTTTTGCAATGCTTAGAATTAATCTAGACTTGTTTGCAGTAAATTAATTAATTTAAAATTGTTTGCTGTGAATTAATTAATCTAGAATTGTTTGCTGTGAATGGATTATGTCTATTGCAGTGCCTAGCATTAAGGGTTGTCATTTTCTTAATTAAGAACCTATAGAGTAAAATTGTATTGAGTAATTTGAGTGACTAAAGCATTGAAAGGGGTGGTGAAAAGCCAGCCTTTACCTCAGAGCAAAGCCTGTCCAAGGAAGGGACATGACCTTTGTCCTTGGAAAGACCCACAGAGCACTCCTAGGCACATTCCCACCCTGATAAGTGGTTTATCTACAAATGAGATCTGCTGCACAAGGTGTTCCTGACTCAGTCAGGCTAGGTGGGGACCCATAGCAACCCCCTAGCAGCCAATAATCAGCATGAGACAGAGAAATACCTGGGATGCCAGATGACCTTCCCAGTAGTTTATGGTGTTGGGAAACCACGTAGTTCAGCACAAACACCCCTCTTGGCTTAAACCAATCAGTTCAAATGAATCCCCCTCTTTTACTAACCAATCACCCCTACCCAACTTGTTCCCACCAGTGAACATGCTAATCATGTTTTAGAGTTGTTATTTGATTTTCCCATGGTGTGTGATGATTTGCTAAGAGATGCTATGATGTATGTGGGGGTCCCTGCCTCCTCCAAAGAATGTATAAAACTGCTGCAAACCCTGGGCTTGGGGCCTCTCAGTGTCACCAGTTGCTGTGTGCATGTGGAGGACTGAGTTAGCTCTCAATAAACACCTCTTTGCTGTTTACATTGATCTTGGTCTCTGGTGGTCTTTTGGGGGTCCTGAATTCGAGCATAACATATGGGGGCTCATCTGGGATCCCCCTAATAAGCCTACCCAGAAATCCTGAATGAGAGGTGATGAAAACCCAGCCAGTAAGTAAAGGCATTGCCAATCTGTAGTTTTCTGTACTCTGGTTGCCTGCAGTTTCTGGTTCTGTGTTGTGTGGTCGTCAAAAGGTCTAGGTGGATGCACCAAAGGGCAGCTGACGGGGTTTGTGGGAGAAGTCCCCATCCCCTTTCTGGGTTCTGAGTGGATTGCCTTTAGTAAAGTATTTTGTGAAGTATTTGGTAAAGTATTTTGTAGCTGATGGATCCGCAGTCCGCCTCTGCTTTTAGTTTCTCGGTAGCAATCCACGACACGCTGCGAATTCTGTGGCCATGCTGCAAAATTTGTGTTATTAGTGTTTGTTTCTATTGTCCTGTCCACATCCACCCCAACACCCTGGCAAGAGAACTAATTTCCCAGTCTGGGGTCATCAGACCCAATCTGAGGGGGATGCTCCCTCAATCTGTTTGTCTGAAGGGAAGGCCCCAGTTGGCTTGGGGCCAGCACCCACTTTCATTTTTTTGACAATCTGAAAAGGGAATCTGTGTCTTTTTGTCTGTGTCTCTGTTAAGTGTGATGGCATCGTTTTGCTTTGGACAGAGTCCCAAGTTCCGATCTGCCTTAGATGTGTGGAGGTAACTTTAGTTAAATTTTAGCCTAAGAATGTCCCTAGCATGCTTCTCCTGAAAGGGACCAAAAGTCAATAAAACTGCCAGCTATTTTGTTCTCAACTTTTACACCCCTTTTAGCTGTGTTTTAAAGAACTTTGATAAACTTTACTCCCCTTTGTTAAATGGGATTAGGGAAGCAATGTTTTGTTTTTTTTTCTTCCTGTAGTTGGCTTGAGTGCACCCACTGCAGAGGGAAATGCCTGTTGGGGATCAAAGAACTTTGATATCTTGCTTTTTCTTTTTCTCAAAACCCTGTCCTCATTATTAAATTGGCATTAATTGGCTTTGAGGACAGGAACCGAACTTTTGGTCACAAATTTTGGCACCCCAGAGGGGACTTTAGAGGAGCCCCACTCTGCTTTCTTGGGGAAGCCTAGCACTTGAAACAACTGCAAGCAAAGGATTAGCTTTTTGAGCTGACTACTGAAGTTAGGAGATATGCCTGTGTGCCTGGGATTGGACCTAACCAAAGGAGCTAGTCCTGAAAGTAAAAGGAGGGACTGAGGGACTCCCAGCAGCTGCTGAAGCCCCTTTTGCTTCAGGGAACCTCTCTCATTTCTTCCCTGCACTGAAGGATTGTTCCATCTCTGTCTACTTAAAAAGAAGGGGACACTAAATCCAGTAAAGTAGCCACACCAAGACCCTTGATTTTACACTTCTGGTTGCCCCTGTGTGAGAACATCTGGTCCACTCCTGGGGAAATCTATAGTGTCACTGATGTAGGAGTCATAATTAAATGGAAGTTAGAAACCTGGGAAGATTTTTCTCTTATCTGGTCTGTCTGTTTTAAAGGTTATTATAGATTGTTTCTTGGGGATAATCTTGGCTGAATGTGTGTCTAAAAGATGATTTTTTATTGTAACAATCTGGTATCTGAATGGGTTTTTGAAGCATTGCACTATTTTGCAGTTAAAAGTTGGGTTTAGGTAATTGTTTAGTTTATGATTTCAGATAATTCATGCCAGAGAACTTAAATACTTAGGATGGAAAATTAAAGAACTCTACTTCCAAGTTGGCAAGTAACTCCCAATCATTTAGTTTTATTTTCTCATCAATTTTTGAACTGGGTAGCCTGGGAAGATTTCACTAGGTGTACCAGTGCATTAATTTGGGCAAGGATAGTAAATCATGGTATGTTGTCTGTTCCTCTCAGTGCATAGGATTTAGGAAAGGAAAGTGTTGGAATGGGATGTTGGTCTGGCTTATTGAAATGACATTGAATAGCAACAGTTGAAGCCAGATTTAAAGTTAGGTAGTCAGTGTAGTTAGGTAAATTGGGTCTATTATCATATTGAGTGAAATCTAAAATGGAGGCCATCTGATAATGATTCCAGGAAAATTAATGTCAGGACAACTCATGGAATGTTAATGAAGTCCCAGAAAAGCCCCTAGGCCCAAAGTCCATCCCAAAGAAATGTTAATGAACAGCCCCAGCAGATTTGAAGATAGCCCATCCCAAAGAAGCAATAATGAAGTCCTTCCTGCCCAGATTACTTCTTTGATTCACCTGTGTCCCACCCCTCAGCCCTTCCAACCTACATTCCATCATGAATGAACTATAAAAAGGGGAGACAACCGCACTTCCACGGATTCCACCTCTTGGGTCTCCTTCTTCTTTTCTGCGGTCCTTTAATAAACTTCTAATTTCTACTCTGACCTTGCCTCAGCATGCTTCTTTGGTGTTATTCTTCAACATTGGGGAAGCAAGGACTCGTCACCAGTCAACAGCGGTAACACAGTCTTGGGAATTTTTAAAGCTTAATTTTGGATATACATGGTAGTGTGTGGTTCTCTTTTGGAATTTTTTTTCAGGTGATTTAATTTAACTCAATACTACTTTAGGAACTTCAGAACAAAGGAAGTGGCTTAATGATCCTGAAGGAATTTCTTCTGATGGTAGCTTTGTAAGGGACCAGCGAACGACGGAGGAATAAACCACCAAGAGACTGTCTCATGCAACAGCAAAAGGGGGGTTATTGAAGATCCAGTGTGCTGGGGCTCTGTGCTCACTCAAGGAGGGAGAGCAGCCCAGAGCCCCGAGCAGGGGTTAAGCAGTGCTTAAGTACACCTTTTGGGGAGGGTGGGGGCTTTGCATACATCAGAGCAAATCATCATAAGGCACGGGAAAATCAAACAACAACTCTCAAACATTATTAGCACATTCATTGGCAGGAACAGGTCGGGTGGGGATGATAGGTCAGTCCTAAGGCGGGGTATACATTCAAACTGATTGGTTTAGGCCCTGGGGTATGTGCGGTGCTGCACAGTGTCCGGGTTGTTAAGCAACTAAGCAGTCAGGATTAAGCAGCTAAGTGGTCAGGGGGGATTTTGACACACATCTAATGGGCAGTTCCGGGAATTGTCTTAACTGCTACAGGAATTTCAGGCTTTGAGTGCAGCTTAGAAACTTTACAATACCTGGTCCTTTACATTTTAACTTCAGTTTCTTTTATCCTTTCAGCTTTTATATTATCAAGTAAGATCCTACTTTCAGTTTTGTGTCAGCAAGTTTTTCTAGTGTAGGAAGATATAAAGGTATGAAATTTTGTGAATTGAATCTTAAACTTGTATCATAATTTTCAACATCCAAATCTGAAAATTGTGGCTTATGGTTAAAATGCCTTAGGCATGAGGCTTCTGCTCAGAATTCCAGTTTTCCCTGCTCCCTTCAGACCTCAGCCAGGACTTAAGTTGAAATGCAAATAAAGAAGCCTGCGAGCTCAGTAGGAGACTGATCTGAGCACCCCCCCGCCCCCCCCCCACCCCCCCCACCCCCCCCACCCCCGCCAAAAAAAAAAAAAAGAGTAAAAGTGTCTTTTTACCTGAACTCAAAGTAGACTAGACCAAAAAGTAAATTTTATGGCATTTACTAATTTCTGGCCATTCATTTTTTCTAGGACTCTAGGACTCTTGCTTTTTCTTAGATTCTGCATTTTTTTGAGCTTATGATTTTGATCCTACAGATCTAAGTTAATGTTTTTCTGATCAGTTCTATTTTTGATCAACTGTGGAGTTTTTAAAACATTACAATGGAGATTTCACCTGAGAAAAGCTACAAGCTACAAGGCCTTTATTATTGTGTTATGTGTTGTATGTCTGTATGTGTGCATGTCCATATATCATGCAATGATATGACAATTGGCAGATATATGAGAAGCCTCATGAAATTTAAAAAAAAATGGATCCAAATATCTTTGATTCGTGTGATTTAAAGGGTTCAATTTAAATTGGGTAAACAGTTGCAAATAATGATGTCTTTAAAATTAAGCTTACAAGTTTTTCTAGGTGTTCAAAAAACCTAATAAAATGTTGATGTCTATGAAATAATCTGCTTAAATTCAGAAATTACAAGGATTGTTTCAAAATGTGAACAGAAAAAGAGGTTAACAGATGGAAAAGAGAAATTAGAAGGTTCTAGTGTAAGGGTAAAAGAAATTGAAGTTAAAGCATAAAAGTTAAAGGGTAAAAGACCGGGTGTTGTAAAGTTTCTAAGCTGCAAGGTCTGAGTTAAAATGTAAAAGATTAGGTATTGTTAGGTTTCTATGATACCTGCAAAACCTGAAATCCCTGTAGCTGTTAGGACAATACTGGAATTGCCCAGTAAATATTCCCACTGATTCCCTGGTTGTCCAATAACTAGGGACTCTGTGTAACTGGTCACGTAGTCCTCTAGGCCCTAAACCAATCAGTTTGAATGTGTACCCCATTTAGAAATGACCTATCACTCCAGCCTGACCTGTTCCCGCCAATGAATGAACCAATCATGTTTAGGAGTTGTTGTTCAATTTTCCTGCGCCTCATGATGATTTGTTCTGATGTATACAAAGCCCTCCACCCTCCCCAAAAAGTGTACTTAAGCAGTGCTCAGCCCCTACTCGGGGCTCTGGGCTGCTTTCCCTTCTTGAGTGGGCATGGAGCCCCAGCATGCTGGTTCAATAAATCCCCTTCTGCCAATTGCATGAGTGGTCACTTGGTGGTCTCTTTCTCTGACGTTTCGTGGGACCCTTACACTAGGTATGGATTTAATCCAGGGAAAATGTGTTTCTGGATAAGAGAGTCTATGTAATTAAGTAATTAAGAAGGTTTAAGTAAGTGATAAAGAAGGTCTGTGTAAATTGATAATATATGTAAGTTTTTTGAGCAAGTAATCTTAAAGAAATTAGAAATTATACAACTATGGTTAAATGACAACTGTTGTTTTTCAATATTGTAATATGTAATTTCTTTAAAAGCTAAATTTGGTCAATATAAAATCATCAATGTAATTGTGGAGCTATTAATGTGTTCATATCTTCCAGGTATACAAGTCTGTAAGGTAGAAGATTTAAAAGAGCATTATATCAAGCTGGTGTTCTAAAGTTGTATGGTAATTTTAGCCTTAAAAGACAAACATGTTGGAGATTTATTTATATCATATGTGTTCTATAAGTGGACTCGTTATCAATAAGATATGTAAAGTTCTGTTACTTTTTACACTGAGATACAATTTAAATGTATTTTTAAGTTAATGAGAGCCTAATCTGTGTAAAGGTTGATATTGTAAAACACAAAATTACTTTGCTACTTTTCTACAAAAGGTTAAAAGCTTTCAGCCTTTCTTTAATTCATGTTTTAGATGTGATATTATATTGTGGTAGCTAATATTCATGTGAACTTGAGCAATAATTTATGTAGGCTTTATAAAATGATGTTTAAAAAGCAAAGATCAGCTTCAGAACTACAGTACTTAAGAGTTATGAAGAGCCCCGCCTTACCTGAGATAAAGCTCTGTGTCCCATCTTACTACATGTGAAAATGACTATGAAAGAAGTAGGCAGATTTCAGTACATTTAAAATTGTGTCCAAAAGTTGGTTTTTGTCAGGATTACTAGGATCTCAAACAGGGGATTATAGTGTATAACTCTGCCAAAATTCAAGGTAGCTATTACATGAACTAAATATGTTTTTACTCTTGTTAATTTTATTTTGTAGTTTTCTTTTAAATGGTCTAAAGATTGACTATTAATGTTTTGCAGAGGTGCTGATTTAAGAACACACAACCTGGGTTGATTTAAGATAATGAGTTATAACCTCCAGGATAGAGAGATAGACATTAAAGCCCAGTACTCTTAATATAAGCTGTTGAAATTTATTTTCTGGATGTTTAAGATTAAGTTTTAAAATTAAAGTTAAATAAAAATGGCCAAGAAAACCAATATTTGGCTCTTGCCCTCTGAGTCAGTCTGAATCCAGGAAACAGGGGACTTCTCTAAAGAGCTTTGCAACTCTGGGCCACATAATCTCCCAATCAGGGAGATTAATGAGACCACTGAAGAACAGAAAGCCAATCAGTGCATTTGCTATGAAGAGGAGGGTCATGGAGAAGAGAGACATCCCTGATGCTTCCAAGGGAAGCCACGTGGTCAAGCAAGGCCTGGACCCATCCTAGTGCAAATGGCACTAGTGGAACTGAGAAGCTGCTGTGAAGTTCCCCCAGGACTCCCATGGAAACTCAGCTGACTGTTAACAATAGATAGAAATAAAAGTCAGTTTGACTACTTCATCTTAAACACTTAGCAAAGACAGTTAAAACCAAAACACAGCTATTCCTGGGCATTTTAAATAATAATAATAATAATAATAATAATAATAATAATAATAATAAAATAGTTAAATGTAACTTCCAAGAATAAGTAAACTGGAGGCTACAAAAGAGATTCTTAGGAAGGAATGACTGATAACTTTCAAAAGGCACTGCCAGAGTAGTTTTTAATTTAAAGCCTATAGCTATTTCTAACCTACACAGGTATGTTTAGTGTATGCTAGTATGATTATCCAGCTCTAAGTAACAGAATTAAAGGTTTCTCTATTAGACACAGAGGTCATACTAGTAAAAGGATTTTGCAAAATCAGATGACATTAAATTATTAAACTGTATCTTAAGGGGAAGGACATCTGTAACCCTAAAAGTTAAATGTTATGTTTACAGTCCTGATAACAGGGGATGTTAAAGCCTGGTGATGGAACTTCTGTATAGTGACATGTTCCAGCTGCTGCTTTATTTATTCAGTACTCATGGTTTTTGTTTCTCTCATAGAAGCACCCATCCCCAGATGACAACCTGTTTTTCCCCAACCAGACTTCAAATAGAACTGACTTCTAAAAGGGAACTCACATCTTCCATGTCATCCCCCATGTCATCGAGCCCCCTCATGTTCGACACCCCTTTTAGCTCTGAAGCAGCCAGAAGGAGCTGTTGCCCCTTCTCCTTATAGCAATAAAGAGTTTCTAAAATTAGAGGGGAATGAAGCCAGAAATAGTGTAGATAGGTAAATTGAGTCAGGTTGGATCTAGGAGGCCAATTTTGAGTGAGTCTGGGAAGTAGAAGACTGTGCCCTGAGGATTACTGTTTACCAAGATGTAGAGCCTGCCCAAATAGGCCCCCAACTAAGGGAACCATGATTGGTTCCCAAGTTTCCAGACAAAGGGGGGAATGAAAAACCAGCCTCTACCTCAGAGCAAAGCCTGTCCAAGGAAGGGACATGACCTTTGTCCTTGGATAGACCCACAGAACACTCCTAGGCACATTCCCACCCTGATAAGTGGTTTATCTACAAATAACAGGAGAGATCTGTTAGGTGTCCCTGACTCAGTCAGGCTAGGTGGAGACCCATAGTAACCTCCTAGCAGCCACCAATCAGCATGAGACAGAGAAATACCTGGGATGCCAGATGACCCTCCCAGTAGTTTATGGTGTTGGGAAACCATGTAGTTCAGCACAAACACCCCTCTTGGCTTAAACCAATCAGTTCAAATGAATCCCCCTCTTGTACTAACCAATCACCCCTACCCAACTTTTTCCCACCAGTGAATGTGCTAATCGTGTTTTAGAGTGAGAGAGTCCATCCAGCATCTCTCCCTGGGTCCTTCTCTTGGCAACTCCTCTGCCAGGTCCCTCCTGTGTCTCTGCCTCCCTTCCCACCGCCTTCCTCCCTCAGGGTCCCCCTGAGTCTGTCTCTTCACCCATCTCTCTCTCTCTCTCTCTCTCTCTCTCTCTCTCTCTCTCTCTCCCGATCTCTCTCTGTCTATCTCTCTGTTCATCCATCTCTCCTTCACCTTTGTGACTCTACTGGCCTGTGAGGAGGCCTCCTGTCTCCATCTCCCACTCAGTGTGTCTCTGTCCTTGGCTCTTCTGTCTGTCTCTGTCTCCTCTCTCTCTCTCCCTCTCGCTCTCTCGCTCTCTCTCTCTCTCTCTCCCACCCCCACACACACACACACACACACTCACCCCTCTCTTCCTCCCACCCCAGCCACCTCACTCTGGGCTGCAAGTCACCCAGTCCATGGTAGCCTTAAGACTGGGCAGTCACAGGTTCTCTCATCTCCCATCTAACTTCCGGTGGATGTAAGAGTGGATTCCCACATCCCCCTTGAAGTGCGTGCACGTCTTCAGGGTGTGTGCTCGGCAGAGGCTGAGAGAAGGCCGAGGAGGCCACAGGGTCTTAGGAGGCTGCGCTGGGAGCCAAGCAAGAGAGCAGATGTCAAAGGAGGGCAGGTGCTCCGAGAAGAGGAGGAAGCAGCCTTCACAGCAGGCAAGTGGTTCAGGGCCAGAGGGTTGCCAGCTAGGACCACGTGCCAAGGGGAGCTGAAGCCCAGGGGGTGGGGACAAGGAGGCAGAGGCCCCTTTGGTCACCGCGACCCGTCCACCTGGAGACGCCTGGCCGCGCAGAGCCTGACAGCCCCGTGGGCGCGCACCCCCCGCAACCACTGCCCCCCACCCCCCACCCCCGCAAGGCTTGCGGGTGAGGGGGCTTCCCGTCTGGTGAGGCCGTGGACTGGGCTCTGACAGGGTTTGACTCCGGGTTCTACTTTCACAGGCGGTCCTTTCCGGATCACCGCCAATGGACAGAGGGGTCTGTGCCCTTCCTCAGGGCGGTGCTGTACAAGTGCGGGTCGTTGAAGGGTACAAGCAAGGCGCAGAGCCCTCCGACCTTGGCACTCAGTCCGAAGGGAGTCACGGGAGGGGGGGGTAGAGTGGGGGTAGGGTAGGGTGGGGTGGGGTGGGGGTGCGGGTGGGCCAAGCGCTGCTTTGCAGAGTGGACGGGGAACTCAGGGCGAGGCACGGGCCCCAGAGGCGCACTTCTGAGCCTGGCCCGGTGACTGACTGACTGGGAGCCAGCGGGCCACAGCCAGCTCGCCACCCGCTGCCCGGTTGTCTGTGGGTCCCTGCGTGTGTTCCTCCCTCCGGCCCTCCCTGAGCGTGGCTCCACGCGCTAGGCACGCGCAGGTGTTGTGTGTGGCCGGCCGCTCGCCATTGCCCAGTCCCACTGCATTTCCAGCTGGGGCGCTGGGCCTGTCAGGGTCTCTGGGGTGTCCGGTGGGGGGGCGGGGGTGCCTGCTCGCGTCTTCGCCCCTGGCTCTCTGGGCTCCCGGCTAGGCTAGGCTAGGGTAGCACACGCGGCGGTAGCTGGGGATTCTCTGAGGATTCTCGGCCAGGCAAAGGGCGGGGTGGGGTGGCGGTGCGGGTTGGGGGGGGGGGGGTCGGGGGGCTTGGGGCTTGGTGAGGAGGGGCAGAGGCCAGGCCAGGGCGGGGCTCCCTGGAGGTGGAGCCAGGTGCGGAGGGGCAGAGGTGGAGGCGGGACTCAGCCCCTCTCAGCCCCGTCTAGCGCACTCCACCCCGACCCGACCAGGCGGAGGACCGAGAGGGAGAGCCGGCCAGTCTCCCAGAACCCTCGCGCTGCTGCAGGGACGGAGTCAAGTCCAAGCGAGAAAGCCAGCCTTGAGTTGAGTTGAGTAGGGCTGGGCTGTGCTGGGGCTGGGCGAGGGAGGCCCCCTGCAAACACCCGCTGTGTTCACCCCCTCCACCCCTCCCCTGGCCTCCCTTGCCCTCCCCTGCCTCTGGGCTGAACGTTGGAAACCAGCACAGGCTCTTGAGGCATTCCGGGGCAGCCTTCGCCATCTGCGACCACACCACCCTGAACGCGGATCCCGTCTGATCAGGGTCGGCCTGGTTAGTACTTGGATGGGAGACCACCTGGGAATACCGGGTGCTGTAGGCTTTTGCACCCCCTTCCCACACGCACTTTTCTTGCGTGGCCCAGAAAAAGTGTCCGTGACCGCCTCAGGCCTGACCCCCAGGCCCGTGGGGGTGGGGCGCAGGGGCAGCCCTGGGCTCCCGTTTTCCCTTCAGGCCTGCGGCTGGCCTCCCGCCTCGCCTCCGGCGCCAGGCACCCAGTGTCCAGCGCCTGCAGCGAGGCCCACAGGCCTGGCTCACTCCAGGGACGCTAGGACACTCCAGGCGACCCGGTGGAGCCAAGCTTTGTCCAGGCCTGGACCATCCCTGTGCATCCTGACTGACCTCCCCCACCCCTCACACTCGCGGATGGGGGGTGGGGGGGCGGACACCTGCTTTTCCCCAGAACACAGGGCCCACCCGCAGGGGCCACTCCCCTACCCATTCTTGCCACACCAGCAGAGCCTGGCCACCCAGGTCCTGGGAGTGAGAGAGTCCATCCAGCATCTCTCCCTGGGTCCTTCTCTTGGCAACTCCTCTGCCAGGTCCCTCCTGTGTCTCTGCCTCCCTTCCCACCGCCTTCCTCCCTGAGGTCCCCCTGAATCTGTCTCTTCACCCATCTCTCTCTCTCTCTCTCTCTCTCTCTCTCTCTCTCTCTGAGCAGATGTCTTTCTGTGTATCTGCTTATCCATCTTTCCTTCTGCTTTGTGCCTGTGTTGGCTCGTGTGGAGGCGCTCCTCTCTGCATCTCCCACTCAATGTGTCTCTGGCCTTGGCTCTTCTGTCTCTTTTACTTGTCTCTAGGGAAGCCTTGGCTTTCTCTCCTAGAGCAGCCTTGTCCCATTCTGGCTGGGCACAAATCAGGAGCCACTCAAGCAGAAATAAACTTTATTTCCGAACTCCCCTGAATGCCACCCACGCGGTCCTTCCAGTGACCACACACCAACTGGAAGTCCCCATCTGGAACTCCCCTCAGCAGAACTCCTCAGGAATCCCTATGAGAGCTCAACCAGAACTCAATGGGAACTCTGGGAGAACTCAAAAGTCATCCTCTCAACACAGCCTGAGGAGATGAGAGGACTGGGCACCCTTGTGGGCCACCTCTCTAGAAATGCCTCGGGGTTCCTTCCTCAGGGAAGCCTGGGGAAGATGCAAGGCATAGGGACCCTAGTGCGCACTGACTCTAGAATCGCAGCGGTTTCCTCTCCTCAGAACAGCCTGGGAGACATGACAGGCCTTTGGACCATCTTGACCAGGTCTCTAGGGCAGACACCTGGGGTGCCTGCTTCTCTGAGCAGCCTGGGTGAGACACCATTCCCAGAGTCCTGGTGGGCTCCGTCTCTAGGGACACCCAAGGTTCCCATTCCTCAGAGAAGTAAGAGGGAGATTCCAGGCCTGGGGAAACTCTTGATCATGACTCTAGGGACACCTGCGGTGCCCTCTCTTCCTAGCATCCTGGGCGAGTCACCAGGCCTAGGGATCCGAGTGTGCCACGTCTCTAGAGATGCCCGGGATTCCTTTTCCCCAGAGCTGCAGGAGGAGTCAGCAGGCTTGGGGACCCTCCTTGGCCAAGTTTCTAGGTACACCCAGGTTTCCTTCCCTCAGAGCACTGCGCGAGGAGACGGCAAACCTAGAAACCCTGGAGGGTCATATCTCAAAGAACACCAGAGGTTTTTTCCTCCTCAGAGCAGCACAAGGAGATGCCAGGCCTGGGTACCATATTGGCCACATCTGTAGCGACACCCGGGGTTCCCTGTCCTTAGAGCAGCTGAGGGAGATGCCAGGCAGGGGGTCCTTCTTGGCCATGTCTCCAGGGATGCCTGGGGTTCCCTTTGTCCAGAGCAGCCTGTGGGAGACGCCAGGGCTGGGGACCCTGATGGGCCACTTCTTTAGGGGAAACTGGGTTTTGTTTTGTTTTTTGCTTCCTCAGAGCAGCCTAGGGGAGATGCCAGGCCTGGGGACCCTAGTGGGTCAAATCTCTAGGGAAGCCCGGGTTTTTTTTCCTCAGAGCAGCATGAGGAGATACCAGGCTTGGGGAACTCTTGTGGGCCACATCTCTAGGGACACACCAGGTTCCCTTCCATCATAGCAGTATGAGAAGACACCAGAATGGGAGACCCTGGTGGGTCCCATCTCTAGGGACACCCAGGTTTCCCTCACAGAGCAGCCTGAGGAGATGCCAGGTCTGGGGAGCCTGGTGGGCCATGTATCTAAGGACACCTGAGGTTCCCTCTCAGAGCAGCCCAAGGAGACGCCAGGCCTGGGGAACCTCTTGGGCCACATCTCTGGGAAAACCCAGGTTTCCCTCTCCTCAGAGCAGCCAGAGGGAGATGCCAGGCCTGGGGACCCTCATGGACCACGTCTTGAGGGACACATCGGGGTTCCCTCAGATCAGCTTAGGGGAGACACCAGGCCTGGGCACCCTAGTGGGCTGCATCTGTTGGAACACCGGGACAGGGGGCAGGTGCATCCTGCAGCTCCCAGAAGCTGCTGGGGCTTGGTCTGAGTTCAGGTTTTCCCAACCTTGAGAGTGGCCATCATGGGCTGGGATTTCACCATGGCCACCATGGGCTGATCCTAAAGTGGGATTATGTGACACTGTGTCAAAGACCACTTCCCAGAGGCCTCTGTGGTGGCCCCTTTCTGGTCTCTGCTCTTAGGCGCATGAGGGAAGCAGGGCTCCATGTGGCTGCCTGGCCCCTGTCTGCAGCAGGCCTGACCTGGTGGAGGACAGCTGGGGTGCAGGGAGGTGGCTCCTGGATTCCCTTTTCTGCTTTCTAGAGGTCCCACTCCTCCTGGTGCCTCAGACTACACAGCCAGACCTAGTGACAGCCTGGGGTTCCTATCCTCAGAGCAGCCTGAGGAGATGCCAGGCATGGGCACCCTCGTGGACCACGACTCCCGGGATGCCACAGGGTTCCCTCAGAGCAGCCCGGGGGAGATGCCAGGCCTGAGGACCCTGGTGGACCACGTCTCTAGGGACACCCGGGGTTCCCTCTCCTCAGAGCTGCCTGGGGGAGATGCCAGGCCTGGGGTGCCTGCTTCTCTGAGCAGCCTGGGTGAGACTCCATGCCCGGGAACCTGGTGGGCCATGTCTCTAGGGACACTCAAGTTTCCCATTCTTCAGAGCAGCATGAGAAGTCAGGCCTAGGCATCCTGTTGGCCATGTCTTTAGGGACACTCATGGTTATCTCTCCTTAGAGCAACCAAAGGAGAGGCCAGGCATGGGGACCCTCTTGGCCAAGTCTCTAGGGATACGGGGGTTTTCTTTGTTCAGAGCCACCTGTGGGATATGCCAGGCATGGACACCCTGATGGGCCATTTGTCTAGGGACACCCACTGTTCTCTCTCCTTAGAGCAGCCTAGGGGAGACACCTGGCCTGGGGACCCTGGTGGGTCAAGTATCTAGGGAGGCCCAGGGTTTCTTTTTCTCAGAGCAGCATGAGGAGACACCAGGCTTGGAGATCCTCATGGGCCATGTCTCTAAGGACACCCTAGCTTCCCTTTCATCAGAACAATGTGAGGAGATGTCAGAACTGGAGACCCTGGTGGGTCACATCTATAGGGACACCTGGGGTTTTCTCTCAGAGCAGCCTGAGGAGACACCAGGCCTGGGGACCCTGGTGGGCCACATCTCTAGGGACACTGGGTTTCCCTCTTCTCAGCACAACCAGGGGAAGATGCCAGACCTGGAAAACCCTTGTGGGTCACAACTCTAGAGTCTGTTGAGGGTCCCTCTCCTCAGAGCAGCCAGAGGATTACCCAGGCCACATCTCTAGGGATGCCCAGGGTTCCCCCCCCCCCAGAGAAGCATGGGGAAGACATCAGGCCTGGGGAAATGCTTGACCACATCCCTAGGGACACCTGTGGTGCCCTCTCTTCATAGCAGCCTGGGGGAGACACCAGGCCTGGAGACCCTGGTGGGCCACATCTCTGGAAATGCCCGGGATTCCTTTTTCTCTGAGCTCCATGAGAAGACCCAGGCATGGGACCCTTGTGGGCCACTTCTCTAGGGAAAGCCCAGGTTCCCTTTTTTTCAGAGCGGTTTGAGGAGACACCAGACCTGAGACCCTGTTGGGTCACTACTCTAGGGAATCCTGGGGTTTCTTTTCCTCAGAGCAGCATGAGGAAACACCATGCTGGGGGAACCTCTTGGGCATGTCTCTAGGGACACCAGGGGTTCCCTCTCAGAGCAGCCTGAGGAGATGCCAGGCCTGGTGACCCTGCTGGGCCACATCTCTAGAAACACCTGGGGTTCCTTTTCCTCAGAGCCGCAGGAGGAGTCACCAGGCTTGGGGACCCTCGTGGACCAAGTTTCTAGGTACACCCCAGGTTTCCTCCTCTCAGAGCAGTGCAAGAAGACTCCAGACCTGGAGAACCTGGTGGGTGACATCTCTAGGGACACCCAGAGTTTCATCTCATTAGAGCAGCATGAGGAGATGACATGCCAGGGGACCCTTTTGGACACGTTCTAGGGATGCCCGGGTTTCCCTCTCAGAGCAGCACAAGGAGACACAAGGTCTGGGGATCCTCTTCAGCCACATATTTTGTACATCTAGTGTTCCCTCTCCTCAGAGCAGTCAGAGGGAGATGCCAGGCTTGGGGATCCTCTTGGCCACGTCTCTACAGGTTCCATCTCCTAAGACAGCCTGGAGGATACACCAGGATTGGGGACCCCGGTGGCTCACATAGGAACATTCAGGGTTCCTTTTCCTCAGAGCACAATGAGGAGGCACCAGGATTTGGGACCCTCATGGGCCAGGTCTCTAGGGACACCCTAGGTTCCCTTCCCTCAGAGTAGCATTAGAAGATGACATACCTGGAGACCCTGGTGGGTCATGTCTGTAGGGACACTGGAGTTTCTTCTCAGAGAAGCACAAGGAGACCCCAGGGTGGGGAACCCTCTTGTACATGTCCCTAGAAATGCCCAGGGTTCCTCTCCTCAGAGCAGCCTGAGGAGACACCATGCCTGGGGACCCTGGTGCACAACATCTCTAGGGATGCCGGGGTCTTCTCAGAACAACCTGGGGAGATGCCAGTCCTGGAAACAATTGTGGGCCATGTCTCTAGGGACTCCCCAATGTTCCCTCTACTCAGAGCAGCCTGAGGAGACACCAGGTCTGGGGATCCTCTTGGCCACGTCTCTAGAAACACCTGGGGTTTCCTCACAGAGCAACTTCAGGAGATGCCAGGCCTGGAGAACTTTGTGGGCCACAACACTAGGGACATCCAGGGTTCCCTTTTCTCAGAGCAGCCTGAGGAGATGCCAGACCTGGGGACTCTCTTGGTCTCCTCTCAAAAGATGCCTAGCGTTCCCTCTCCTAAGAGTAGCCTGGGGGAGATGACAGGCCTGGGGACCCTCATGGCCAATGCTCTAGGTTCTCCTGGGGTTCCTCTCCTCAGAGCAGCCTGAGGAGATACCAGGCCTAGGCACCCTCGTGTGCCAGGTCTCTTGGGACACCCAGAGTTCCCTCACCTCAGAGTTGCCTGGGGGAGATGCCAGGCCTGAGGAACTTCTTGACCATGTCTCTAGGGACACCTGGAATGCCCTCTTCTCATAGCAGCCCGTGAGAGATGGCAGGCCTGGGGACCCTCTTGGGCAACATCTCTAGGGACATCTCTGATGGTCCCTCTTTTCAGAGCAGCCAGAGGGAGATTTCAGGCCTGGATACCCTCAATGACCATGTCTCTAGGGACACCCAGAGTTCCCTCCTCAGATCAGCCTAGGGGAGACACCAGGTCTGGGCACCCTGCTGGGCTACATCTCTTGGGACACTGGGGGCAGTGGTCCAGTGCAGCTGGCAGCTCCCAAAAGCTGCTGGGGCTTGATCTGAGTTCAGGTTTTCCCAACCTTGTGAGTGGCCACCCTGGGCTGGGATTTCACTGCTTTTCTTCAAACCCCTGATCCTAAAGTGGGATTATGTGACACTGTGTCAAAGACCACTTCCCAGAGGCCTCTGTGGTGGCCTCTTTCTGGCCTCTGCTCTTGGGTGCAGGAGGGAAGCAGGGCTCCATGTGGCTGCCTGGCCCCTGTCTGCAGCAGGCTTGACCTGGTGGAGAATAGCTGGGGTGCAGGGAGGTGGCTCCTGGACTCCCTTTTCTGCTTTCTAGAGGTCCCACTCCTCCTGGTGCCTCAGACAACATAGCCAGACCTAGTGACAGTAGTGGGAACAGGTTTCACCCAGTAATTCCTGGGGTGGAGAAAGAAGCAGGTTCCCCAGTAAGCCTAGGTGGCTCCCTTCCCAGTGGGAGCTTCTCCCCTCCTAGCAAGGTGTCTCCAGATCCCAGGGAGATATCTTTCCTAGGGGGTGGTGTCACCACTCTTACCAGGTTGTCTCCCCTCCCACCAGGGTTTCTCCACTACCAGGGGGTACTCCAATCCCAGGAGATCTCTCCCCTCCCAGAAGGGTGTCTCTCTTCCCTAGGGGGGGTGTCTGGGGTGGTAGGGTGGGCATCTCCCTTCTCAGCAGAGTATCTCCCTTCCCAGAGGGCATCTCCCCTCCCATCAGGATGTCTCTCCCCTGGGGGAAGCATCTCTCCTAGAGGGGGCTTCTCCCCTAAAGGGGGTGTCTCCCCTACCAGCAGGGTGTCTCCCCTACCAGTGGGCACCTCCACTCCCCACTGAGCTTCAGGTGAGTATAGGGGGGGGAGCTGAGGGTGGGGCCTGGATGCCATCTTGGATGCTTTATCGCCTTCAGGCTGAGGAAGGAGCTTTCTCCTCAGAACTGAGCAGAGGAACCCTGACTGCTGATCAATATGGGTTATTCCATAGGGAGGGCAGAGCTCCCCTCTCCTCAAGAGCAGCCCGAGGAGATGCCAGGCCAGGAAACCTTGTGGGCCACGTCTGTAGGGATGCCCCAGGGTTCCCTCTCCTCAGAGCAGCCTAAGGGAGATGCCAGGACTAGGGACCCTCATGGGCCACATCTCTAGGGAAACCTGGGGCTCTCAGTCCTCAGAACAGCCCTAGGAGACACCAGGCCTGGGGACCCTTGAGGGCCATATCTCTAGGGATGCCCCAGGGTTCCCTCTCCTCAGAGCAGCCTGAGGAGATGCCAGCCTGGGGATCCTCTTGGCCACATGTCTAGGGATACATGGGGTTCCCTCCCAGAGCAGCCTGAGGAGTTGCCAGGACTGGGCATCCTCATGTGCCAGGTCTCTAGGGACACCTTGTAGTTCCCTCCTTATAGCAGCCTGGGCAGATTACAGGCCTGGGGACCTTCATGTGCCACATCTTTAGGAACACCTGGGTTTCCCTCTCCTCAGAGCAACCTGGTGGAGATGCCCAATCTTGGGAACCTCTTGACCACATCTCTAGGGATACCTGGAGTGCCCTCTTTTCATAGCAGCCTGGGGGAATCACCAGACTTGGGGACCCTGGTGGGCCACGTCTATTGAACACCTGGGCTTCCTTTTACTCAGAGCTGCATGAGGAGACACCAGGCTTGTGGACTCTCACGGGCCATGTCTCTAGGGACACCCCAGGTGCCCTTTCCTCAGAGAAGCCCAATGAGATGCCAGACCTGGAGACCCTGGTGGGTAATGTCTCTTGGGGCACCCGGGGTTTCCTCTCCTCAAAGCATACGAGGAAACACCATGCCAGGGTCCCTCTTGAACATGTCTCTAGGGACTCCTGGGATTCCCACTCAGAGCATTCTGAGAAGATGCCAGGCCTGGGGACCCTGGTGGGCCACATTTCTAGGGACACCTGAGGTTCCTTCTCAGAGCAGCCCAAGGATGCTTTGTGATTTCTAAAAGGTAAAGTATTTTCCACAACATAGTATCACCTAGTATCACCCATGAACTGTGCTATCACTTGTGTTTCTCTAGTTCCACCACTTCTTGCAGAGCATCATGGAGGAGATGGATGCTGGTGTCTTTTAAACCTTCTGCCTACAAGGCTTCATTCATTGTAAGTTGTAATCCTGTTTATCTTTTTCTTTTCTTTGACTATTTGTCTCAGTGACAAATATTTAATTCTGTTACTACTAAAGGATATGCAAAGAAACAAAATAAAAACTGATTCTTTGGGACAAGTGATCCAGTTAGTGAGTCAATTTGCCATTGGATTGAAATACACACACACACACACAGATGTGTGTGTGTGTATAGTCACTCTTTGAAAAAATTCAGCCATGAGTTGAAATAGTCTCTAAAATATGTTATTTTTTTCTCTAGTTTAAAGTGATCAAGTTTTTAGGAGGCATACCTAAGGACCTAGTGACAGCATAAAAATACAGCAACTTTCCATATGTCTTTTTGCTTCCACATAAAAACCTGTAAAAGAGGCACTTAAATTTTGAGTATTACATTAGATTTAATTCTTCAATTTTTGTTATAATAAATTTTTATGTTCATAATAGAATACAGAACTAGTTAAGAATGTCAGTTACCAGCAATCAACTGTATAAATAAGGAAGCATGTTTTTGGAAAAAATACAACTATATCTTAAGGATTTATTTTAGAGTAGTTTTATTTTTACACAGAAATTGCAGAGAGTACAGAGATTTTTATATAGGCTCAACCTCATTTTTTCCCCTTGCTATGGCTTAGGTGTCAGGCTCTTTTGTGTTAACATCAAAGACCATTTGTTATTAAGAAAAAATACTTCCAGGCATGGTGGCACACACCTGTAATCCCAGCAGCTTGAAAGGCTGAGAGACAGAGTTCAAAGCCTGCCTTAGCAACAGCAAGATGCTAAGCAACTCAGTGAAACCCTTTCTCTAAATAAAATGCAAAATAGGGCTGGGGGTGTGGCTCAGTGGATGAGTGCCCCTGAACTCAATCCCCAGTACCCACTCCCCCTCCCCACCAAAAAAAGAACTAATACTGGCATGCTACTGTTAACTGAAGTCATATATATATATATAATATATATATATTATATATATATATATTTGATTCTCAGTTCTGCCTCTTCCTGTTCCAGGACCTTATCCAGGACCCCACACAATCCTCTTGGGGTTACAGTTTCTCTGAGTTTCTTTGTTCTGATGTCCTTAACAATGTTGTGGAGTACCTGTGAGGTACTTTTTTAATTTTTTTTTCCTTTGGGTGTTTTCATATTCAGCCTGGGGCTATGGGTCTGAGGGAGTCAGGTCACAGAAGTGGAGAGCTACTCTGACATCTCATGTCCTCAAAGTTAATGTCATATTAGTTCTGACTGTGCTCATCTAGGTGAGTTAGTGCTTTTCAAGTTTCTCTATGTGGAGTTACTGTTATTTTCATGTCCACATTGTGTTCTTTTGGAGGAAGCCACTATGCAGAGCCCACACTGAAGAGGCAAGGAGTTAGCCCCATCTCTTTGATGACTGAATGTCTGCTTCAATTACCTGGAATTCTTCTTCACAAGTAGTTTCTAGTCAACCCCATTTGTTTGTCTATTTGGTTATTTATTTATGACAGTGTGATCATCTGGATAGTTGTTAGGCTGTTTTTTGTTATCCTTTTTTTCCATAGTATCTCATTGCTCACTTGATTCCTGCTTTAGCCATTGGGAATTCTTTCCTTTGGGAGCTCTTTTGATTTTTTATCTTAAAGTTCTTTCTTTTTTAATATTTAAAAATTACTCTGACATATATTTACTATCTTAGTCCTAATATCAGCTATTTATTCAAAGAGTCCTGGCTCCTGTGATTTGAGAGTGATATTATTTTTTTTTTACCTAGCAGCTGAAGATGCTTATTGCATCTTGACCCTCACAACTGACAATGCAAAGTGTGTGTGTTCTAATCTTTACATACCTCCTAGTTATAACTATGTTTATGGGGAACCATCTGGGCATATATTAAGCTAGATGTAAGTTTACATTGATCTGTAATCAGTGATAATCATTATAATAATCAGTCATAATCCATTATGACAGATCACTCTGCCTTCATCCCTTGCTTATCTGTAATTTCTCACCCCATCTGTGGGAAATCTAGCTCCTAGTTTCTGCTATGAAATTAATTTATTGTTGCATTATGACAATTAATTCATATCTGTTCCAAATTACAGGTTATGACAAAGTAAGAGATATACATTTGACCTCTGCCCCCAGTTCCTGGTGCAGCACTCCTAAAATCCTCATATTTCCTGAGTGATAGAGGTCTTTGAATCATCCTTTGTTATAACATTGGTTCTTTGACATTGTTTTCTTGAACAGCACTCCCAAATCCTACAGAATCTCCTGGGTGGCAGGAGATTCTTTTGCTCTAATAGGACTCTTGGTTGGCCCTAGAAAGTTGGTCATGAGAGAGACCAAATTATGACTAAAAGCTTGGAACTTTCAGTATCCCACCCATCCTCTGGGAAAGTAACTAGAGATTAATAATCCATCATGCCTACAGGATTAAGTCTCCACAGAAGTCTCTGTAATAAGTGGTTCTGGGCATTTCTGACTTGCTGAACATATCCAGGTTTAGGGAGGGTGGTGCTCCCCAACTCCATTTGAGTAGAAGGTGCTGCTTGGGCATCCTGTTGGCCTTATCCTGCACATCTCCTCATCTGACTTTAATTTTGTCTTTTCTAGAATGTCATATAAAGTGGACCATGCAGTATGTAGCCTCTTCAGACTGGCTTATTTCACTAGCAGCATATCAGGTAGGATGCATCTGTGTCTTTGTGTAGGTTGATAGTTCATTCATTTTTACATTTAGCTATGGAAGGACTTTCTGACTTATTATTTGATGAACATCAAGAGAGCCACTATGCATAATTCCTGCTAGTTTTTTCAGGTTATAGATTAGACTTGTTTTGCTTTGAGAAGAAAGGGCACATTATTTTCCAAAGTGGCTGTGCCACATGTTCTCCCAACAATGACTGAGAGTCCTGTGGTCCCACATGCTATAGCTGTTCATGTACTGCCATTTCTTAGAGTTTAGCAGTTCTAATAGTTGTGCCATGCTACCTCAATATTGTTGTAATTTGTTATTCCCTAATGATATGCTATGCTGAGCATTATTTTGTATAACTATTTACCATATTTTTATTTTCTTTGGTCATATATCTGTTCAGATATTTACTCATTTTAATTAAGATTTTAGTTGTTGGTTTTTAAGAATTCTTTGTGTATTTCGAGTACAGCTTTCTTTTAAGAAATGTTTCTGTAAATAATTTATCCCAGCCTGTGGCTTATCTTTTTGTTTTCACTTTCACAAGTAGAAAATGTAACTTTTGAATGTGTAGTGCTAGGGATTGAACCCAGGGCCTCACACAAACTAGGCAAGTGCTTTACCACTGAGCTATATCCCATCCCTTTTTCAGTTTCCCAGTCTGATCTCGAATTTGCTATCCCCCCACCCCCACATTTTCAGTAATTGAGATTATAGTCATTCAATACTGTACTTGGTAAAAATTTAATTTTATATAGTCCACATTATCATTATTTTTCTTCTGTCAACTGGCTTTTGGTATTGTGAGTTGAAACTCATCACCAAGAGCTGGGGAAGTAACTCAGTATTAGAGAGCATTTCTAGCATGTGTGAGGCCCTGTGTTCAATCCCCAGTACTAGAGTGCACACATACACACCTTCATTTATTACATCTAAGGTTATATAGATTTTCTTCTGTTTCCTTGTAGCATTTTTCAGTTTTCCCACAGTTTAGTCATGAACTACTATGAATTCATTTTTGTAAGAGTTTCAGTTTGTGTCTACTACATTTATTTTACCCAATATAGTTTCTCAAAACCTGTTCAATCATCATTTTTGAAAAATCATGAGTAATGTGTTTTATTTTAGTTTGAAATCCAAAATCATGGCCTTGAATAATCTGGATACAGTACTGAAATTTGTCCATTTTTTAAAAAATATTTATTTTTAGTTGTAGTTGGACACAATACCTTTATTTATTTATTTATATTGGTGCTGAGGATCGAGCCCTGGGCCCTGCACATGTTAGGAAAGTGCTCTACCGATGATCCACAATCCCAGCCCTAAAATTTGTCTATTTTTCAGGAACATAAGGAGAGGGTGTACATGCACCTCTGAAATACAGTGTCCTGCGCTGAGCCCTAGCAGCCAGCTAGGCTGAGACATCATAGCTGGGACATGATATCTATGCTAGAGCATGCAAAGAAAATAAAGATACACAGACACAAGATGCAGAGGTAGGAAAGATGGCTTCTTGTCCAAGCAGCCATGTTTACTTATACCAATAGGTTACATTAGGTTATTAGTGACATAACTACATCATTGTTTATTGTATCAGTAAGGTTGCTTATTCTACAATATGCAATGTTAGAAACTTTGTGCAGCTTTTAAGAAAGTCCATTGTCTGAAGTTAGGTAGGCAGGTCCAGGAGCACCAGAGCTTGGTGAAACATTATAGTTATCTGGCAAGCAAGCTCCTTTATTCCCAGGAGCTGTGTGCCTGAGATCAAGGTTGAGGCTGATAAGACTCTAGCCCAGAGTCTCCTCATTCAGGACATTGCTACAGCAGCTAGGCATCCAATGTCTTTGCACAAGAGTTTTCCTAAAAGCCAGGCATTCTGTATGTTTGCACAAGAAACATCCTAGCCACTAAACCTGTCACAGTCATGAAGCCATCAGAGACCTCAATCTCAAACACAGAACCATTATAAGAGCACACAAAACTGATGTGAGAGCTCTCCTGTGCCCTTTAATATTAATGTATTGTCCACATTATTAAATCTAACACTGATAAAATAGTTTCACTGTGGCCTTCAACAATATTATGATATTAATAATATAGCATATAAAACTGATTGCTTTAGTTGGTTTTTCATTGCTGTGACCAAAAGACATGACAGGAACAATTTAAGAAATAAAATTTTGGCAGGGGTCTCATAGTTTCAGAGGTGTCAGTTAATAGATATCTGGCTCCATTCCTTGGAGCCTGGGATGAGGCAAAACCTCATGTCAGAAGTGTGTGGTGGAGGAAAGTGGCTCAGAACATTACACCAAGAAGCAGAGAGAGAGCTCTACTCAACAAGGACAAAATATGTACCCCCCCAAACATATGCCCTACCTGCCTGCTGAAAACATCCAGTTAATTACTATTAGTGATTAACACACTAATTAGCTTAAGGTTCTCATAACCCAATCATTTCACCTTTAACTTTCGTTGTCTCACACATGACCTTTTGGGGGACACCTAATATCTAAACCTTAATAGTCTGCCTTTGGCTCATAAAAGCCTATACCCATCTCAAACTGAAAGATACATTTAGTTCATTTAAAAGAGTCCCCATAGTCTTAACAGGTCAAGTATTGCCCAAAAGTCAAAGTCCAAAGTCTCCCACTGACACTCAGGCAAACTGCAAGTGTGAGCTGTTGTAAAAAGCATAAGCAATTTACATGTATCCAATATGTAAAGGTGCAGAGTAAATATTTTCATTTCACAAGGAGGAATAGGGACAGAGAAAGGAGGGATGGGACCAAAGCAAGACCAAAATCCATCTGGGAAAATAAATCCTGTAGCTTCATATCCAGCATCTGGGGCACGTGGCATCATGATGTTCTCTCCAAAGAGCTGCTCTGCCCCTGTGACTTTGCTGGTTGCAGCCCACATGCCCTCCTTGTTGACTTGTTTTTGCTCCATTACTTCAGGTTTTCTTGGCAGATGTTCCACATTACTGGCATTTTTTAATCTTTTAGATTCTCCTTTGAAGCTTTGTCTTTCTCCTTGCATCTCCACACATTGCCCTATCAGGGGTAACCCACAGGGACTTAGATTCTGCAGCACTTTTTCTGGTCTCCTAGGCCTTCCTTTGAAACTTTGGTGGAAGCTTCCATGACCCCTAACTCCAGCATCCTGCATTCCTGCAAAGCCCCAAGACCATAGTTGACATCAAGGTCTACTGCCATTTCAAGCAGTAGCCAATCTTCCAGGGATCCTTGCTGCAGCAGTCTCTGAGTGCCTAGGTGACTGAGCACAGTGAAACAACTTCCTAGGTGTGTGTGTGTGTGTGTGTGTGTGTGTAGGCAGGGTGTACCAATGCTCTCTTCTCAAAGGAATATTTTCTTTTACACCCTTGAGCCTGTGGTGGGTGTGGTCCTGCCAATTCCTGAGATGCCCTCAAGCCATTTCTCCAATTTTCTCTATTCAAAGTCTTTAGCAACATCTCTTTAGTGGTCATAATATATATGACAACCACAACTTTTTTTAACTCCATTTTTACTGTCAGTTTTCTGGCAAAACTGCAAGCTTTTCAAAATTTCTTCTCTGTTTTCTGCTCCTGATTATTACAATAAACTGGGCTAAAATATGCCACCAATATCCATGCCATTGCCTAAAGGCTATGCAGCATAGGTTTTTTTCTGCCAGATTAAAAAGTCCACCATCTGTTAACTTCAGCCTCACAGAAAGCATGAAGACATGGGCAAAATAGAGACAACTTGTTAGCCAGAACATAACATGAATGGCCTCTAGTACAATTTCTAAGAGTCCTCCTTCTTTGAAATCTCATGAGCACTTTTTTTTTTAAAGAGAGAGTGTGAGAAAGAGAGTGAGAGAATTTTTTTTAATATTTATTTTCTTTTTAGTTTTCGGTGGTCACAATATCTTTGTCTGTATGTGGTGCCGAGGATCGAACCCGGGCTGCACGCATGCCAGGCGAGCGCGCTACCGCTTGAGCCACATCCCCAGCCCCATGAGCACTGTCTTTAATGCCTACAGTCCTATCAGCATTTTGATTTTCTAAGCTACCACAAGAATCACCCATTAAGCTGTGCTTATAATATTTTAAAGCTTTTCCAGCTTGCATCACTAAAATTATTGAAATTCCTCCTGCATATTCCAAAATGTTCCAAAGGCTTCTGAACCACTTGGTCGAGTTAGTAACAGCCATGATCCCACTTTTGCTACCAATTTATGTTTTAGTCTGGTTTTTTATTTGTGACCAAAAGACATGACAAGAACAATTTTAAGGAGAAAAGTTTATTTTGGGGCTAACAGTTTTAGAGTCCTCAGTCCATAGATAGCTGGTTTCTTCCTCAGGACCTGGGATGAGGCAGAACATTATGGCAGAAGTGTTTGAAGGTCTGGTGGAGGGGAATGATTCAGGACATTGCACCAAGAAGGAGAGAGGCAGAGGTAGAGGCAGAGGAAGGGACACACACACACACACACATGTACACACACACACACACACACAGATATGGAAGGAGGGAGAAGGAGAACTCTGCTCAACTAGGACAAAATATATACCCCAAATGAACCTTCCAGGAACCCACTTCACCCACCATATTCTATTGCCTAGTTATAGCCCAGTTATTCTGTATCAGGGATTAATGTACTGATTAGGTTAAAGCTCTCGTAGCCCAATCATTTCACCTCTAAACTTTCCTGCATTGTCTCACATACAAGCTTTTGGGGGATATAAAATATCTAAACAACAACCCTGATACAATAGCTTCCCTGAAGCCTTTTATATTTTACCCATACACTGGCTTATAAAACTGATGTTATTGCTGCATGTTGACCTTTAATACTGACATATTATCTGTATAATATCATTGAAAATATGTTAACCCCTGTGGATTAAATATTAAATTCTCACTACAGCATGCAAAACTAATATAATAGGCTTCCCATGGCTTTTATTGTTGGTATAATATTCACATTTTGGCATCTAACACTAATGTAATATCTATCTTATGATCTCTAATACTAATAAGATATACTATAACATATAATATAGTAGTTGCCTGATGGCCTAAAATACTAATATGATATTCTTACTATACCATCAAAAACTAATATAATATCAGCCCATTGTCTTTAATACTTTTGTTATCCATACAATACCATCAAAAATTAAATAATAGGTGATGTGATTCTTTTACTATTAATATCTGCATTATAGTATCTAAAATAAATATAATAAATGCCCTGTCTCCTTTAATATTAGTATAGTAAACATAATTAGTAGCATGTAAAACTGACCTAGTGGTTTTCCTGTGGCTTTTAATACTAATAGGCATCCATAAAGTAGCATCTAAAAGTAACGTAATAGCTGCAATGTGGCCTTTATTATGAATGTAAAATTTATACAATAACACATTAAACTCATATAATAGCTTCCTTGTGGTCTTTATATTAATATTTATAGTGACCTCTAATAGTGATATAATAGTTGACCTGTGGGCTTTAATGTCAATATAATATCTATACAGTGACCTATAACTTAAGGTCAAAGGAGTCTTCACAGGCCCCAAAGAAAAAGGTATCTCTGTCTCTGTGTGATTATTTCATGCAGCCCAGTTCAGTTCACCTGGAGTGACCCTAAGTGTTTTAGTCATGAGAAATGCAACAATTGGTGGCCTGTGCAGGGACTCCAAGGTTAATTTTAGAAATTTAGTGGGATTGGAATTTCTCTCCAGAAGTTAAGCACACTTAGGATTTGAGAGTATTGTGGGCTGAATTGTAGAAAGTAAGTGAATTAGACAGAATAAAAATCTGTGATGTTAACCTTTTTTAATGTTTGGGAATATTTTGTCTTTAGATATATAAAAAATTTATTTTTGCAATTCTAGGGACCCTAAATAAATGTAAAAAATTATTAAGATGATTAATGAGATGTGTTGTAAAGTTCAGTCCTCTCCCATGAGAAAAGTGCTTCTGTTGACTTTTTTGGATTGTTTTTGTGAATCTTTATATTTTGAAATATTAGGTAAAGGGTTTTGGGGTTTATGTAGTAGAAGTCTGCACTTGGAGAGTGAGAAAAAGGGGAAAATTTTTTTGTGATGAGACTTGATACAAGAATTCTTTACCTGTGGAGAAGTGAATTTTATTTTTCTTTGGTTTTTGTGAATACCCAGAAGGTTTATACTGAACCTCTTTGCTACATTCTTGTCCTATGGATTAGAATGGCTGTAACTCAGCTGCTGTGGACAAAAGACTTTAGCTGCGGTGCCCTATGGGGTCTGTAACTAAACCCACAGCCAGCAGTGTTTTAACCCTTAAACAATCTGACCTATGTGCCAAACACAGACTGCCTTAAGATCTGGTAGTGACACTGGCATCTGCTGTTAAAATTCACTTTTGAAGTCCCACATGCTGCAAGGAAAAGTACAAAAGACAGGAGAACACAAGCTACAAGCACAAGTCACAGAGACAAGGCAAGGCACGGGGGGGGGGGGGGGGGGGGGATACAAACAAATCAAATGGAATGCAACTGGCTAGAAGCTCCAGGAGCCTTTGCCCTGACAATGGGCAGGCAGCTCCATGCTGTTTCCATCACCATGGTAATTGACTCCAGGCAGGAGGAATGGTCTTCCTGGTTTCACCTCCTGCATTTTCATGGGCTTCTCACTGGTCCCTCCACTATCACTCAGAACTTCTGGCCCCACCTTCCAGCCACTAACCTGTACTTCCTGTTTCACACAGATGTGCTACTGAAAGTACACAGAGTCTGCATTTTTAAGAATGCCCACCTGTAAATGCTAACAAAATATATTTTTTTCAGGCAAAATCTAATTCCACAGGTTTCTAAGTTGCAGCCCTGAGCCTAATTTATTTTCAAAACTAAATAACCTAATTTTTTCTTTATAGCTGTATTATTAAGAAAAATTGCAGAGGTAATGTAACAATTATAAAAAATACATGTGCTTTTTTATATTTTGCTTTTAATTTTGAAGGTTATGAGGATGCACTTGCTTGTAGCAGGAACAAAAGCTGGCAATGTTCCTATGATAATAAAGAAATCCTTATTCTCATTCCTGACTATATAATTGCAAGAAATGAATAAATGCATACACAAAGATCTTATTTCAGCAACATCATGTGATGTCACATATAAGAGGGCAGTCCCTAGTTAAAAGTAAATTGAATGGATCCAAATATCTTAAGAACCACGTGGTTACATAAAGTTAATACAATTATAAGTTATGCCCCTATTCTTAATATATATTTTTCCAGGTATTTAAATAAACTATAGTTGCTAACTTATAAAATAATTAGCATATATGTCTAACTGTTTAGTTAATATATGTTTATCTAATTGTTTTTCTTCAATAGAAAACTCATAATTTATACATTTCTTATACATGCATGAATCTGATGCTCTGCCTTTTAGTTGCAGATATTTGAGATAAGTGTATTTGAGTATATATTTGCTTTCAAGAGGTCAAACAACAATCAAGTAATCTCATATTATTATACAAACTGTATAAGATGATAAACAGATATAATTCTGTCTACAGAAATATGCAAGTACTTTAACTATATTTTCATTAAGATATTTCTTCTTATCAAGGTATGATAACTTGTTTTGTTTTCAGAAATTGTTCCAAAGTATAACCAGGAAAAGTTTTAAAAGGAAAAGAAGATGCTTCAACAGAGAGAGGAAGCACACATTGGAGGTCCTCAGAAGAAAAAAACTCATCTCTGGGTAAAACAAGGTCTTTCTATTTTAGATTTTAATGATAAAGATATTTTTCTAAATAGAAAGATTTTTTATATCATTATCTAGACAGATGATATAGAAAGTTAAAACAATTAAGAAAAAGACTTACATGTACTGGACTGACTATAAAAAATTTAACTGATTAATTTAAGAATATTTCAGGCTATTTTCCTGATTTTACTATGCTGATGTGAGCTTTTTGTCCATATTTAGACATAATAAAGACATATTAAAATGTTAAGTTTATTTTCTTTAAGGAAGGTCTTTATTGCCTAATGATTTCTATTGTTTAAGGCAAGGATTAATTTTTTAATTAAATTCATATCCTTAATTACACACTAAATATATTAAGCTGCTAACTTAGATCCCAATTTTGACAATTCTCCTTGGTTAATAAATTTGATTGATTCAAAGACACTGCTGATTCTTACATATTACTTTGTTTGTTGGATAATTATGAGATTTGGGAGAACATTTTATTAGGACAGAGGTTTTCCAAATTAAAGTCATATTTCAGTTTTGGGCAATAAAGGTTACAAACCTTGTTGTAAATTCATTGGTATTTTATAATTTCTCAGACTGGACCTATTATCCATAAAAAATATGGTAAGATTTATATATTACTCTCTACACTGGGAAGTAACCTTAATCATATTTTCTAAAAGACACCTAATTAAAGGATAATATTCTGAAACATAGAGATATTTTAAGACTTGTCTCAGAAAGAGATTGATGGTTCTTTCTAAATTGTTAGAATAAATTAACTAGTCTATATATTGGGAAATTACAATAATCAATAAAAGGTATCTCATTTTCATATCTAGCCTCAATTACTCTTAAGAGAAGGCCTTAAAATTTTGCCTACCAGAAACTATAATCAAAGGAAATCTCTCAAACTTAATATAGACCAAAATAAATTCAGGGAGATTTCCAAGAGATCCAGATTCACATATTAATATTTTAGTATTTACACCAGGCTTTTAATCAATTTTATTACATAAAGAAAAGGGGGAAAACAGAACTCCACATGCACACACTGCATCTTACAAATATTTCAAAATTTTCTTAAATTGTGATACTGAGAGTCTTACTGTTACTGAACATGATTCAATAAATTAATCAGATTTCAAATGATAAGTTTAAACCTGTCATCATGATAATGACTAAGAAACCTGGCACAGGAAGGTAAATTTTCAGCTGCAGAGATTATAGCCATTTATATTCATGAGCTTATCAGGTCAGTAAAAATTATGAAGAGACTTCTATGGACCCATTTTTCAGGTCCATTTTTAATGTATATTGCAGTGTGGACTGGAAAGTCCACCAATGAAACTAGGTTAATTGAACTGACTGTAGTGGTCAGCTATACTATATGTTGATCCTATGGTAACAGGCTGTCTGGAAGTATCTTTTGAGAAAAAGACAGCATATAAGAAGCCTAAACCAGCCAATCATGCTGGTCCCTAAGATTAAGACTATATTTACTGGGGCTGGGGATGTGGCTCAAGCGGTAGCATGCTCGCCTGGCATGCATGTGGCCCGGGTTCGATCCTCAGCACCACATACAAACAAAGATGTTGTGTCCTCTGAAAACTAAAAAATAAATATTAAAAAAAATTTTTAAAAAAGACTATATTTACTTATCTAGACAGTTATCAGAAAAATATTAAAATAGATTTTTCTTATTCAGGCCAGTTATTTACATAGAATAACCACCAATGTATTATTGCCTTAATATTTCTACAATAGAAGTTGGTACCTTTTCTAAGGGGATGGATTGTGCATGTCTTGTCAGTACAACACAGGATATCTAGAAATAATGGGTATATTTTAGGCTGGTCTCCTAGAATGGACAAGAACAATTGCATGAGGATGTCATAACTCCTAGAAACTTTAAACTCTTGGTGAGATAGCATCCAAAAAGATGTTTTAATGTTTGACTCTTATCTTCAGAATATTTATATTACTGACAGACCTAATAAACTTTTTAAATGTGAGAATTAAGAGGAAGGATGAAAAATACAACTTATATTATTGTGTCACTTGTTATTGCCAGCTAATATTTCAGATCTATTATATGCTGAAGTTAATGTTCAGGCTTTGAAACAGGTGCATGCCAATTAACCAGACCTAGGCAAGCTCTTGATCTCACAATCCTCAAATTTACTACTTCAAATATCATTCCTTGCTTCTACAATATTTCTTGCAGCTATATCTTAAAACTTATAACATGTAACATATGATTTTCTTAATATTTGACTTAAATTATTTCCAAGATCCTTCATAGTCAGATAAGTGCTGATGGAAGGATTGAAACTAAGTTAAAATGTTCTAAGAAGCTGCTGTAATAAATATTGTGAATGAGCTCTCTGCTCTACACTTTGTGAAAAGGCCTAAATGCCATGCCAAATAAAAATGTCTATGTTACTATGGCCAAACAGAATGCTTCTCAATAAAATTGGGAAAAGGTTAAGTCAGGTGTGGTAGTTCCATGACTCATGACTCATGACTCGGTATTTTCCCCCACTCAGATAGCAAGGCCAGTCTTCTGAGTAGGCATACCTCTGAGGTTGAGCTACACTTACCTATTCTTTTGTAACACTACCCCTTTGCCCTGTTTGGGATAGAATTTTCCATGGAAACTCCCTTTGGGTGTCCCCTTCTCTTGCTCTGCCTTTGAGCATGGCCTTCTTAGCTGTCATTCAACCTGCTGACAGCAGATCATGAAGCTGGACTCATATCCTTGAAACCTGACCCCTTCTCCTAATTTGAATGGCTTCTCCCCAATAAAAGGGTTCAGCACATGCTCTTTCTCTCTCTTTCCACAAACCTCTAGGTCAGAGGAGCCTTCACAGGACCCAAAGAAAATGGTATCTCTGTCTCTTGTGTGATTATTTCATGTAGCCCAGTTCAGTTTACCTGGAGTGACACTAAGTGTTTTAGTCATGACAAATGCAACAATTATGGATAATGTTATTGTAAATTTTGCCCTCTCACCTCTGTCAGGAATATCATGGAAACTGAAAGCCATACATACTGGTGCCCTGAGGATTCTGAGTGTTGTTAGGATCAGGATTAGGGCTATGGTAGGTTTAGTGTTTGTTTTGGTACTAGGGATTGAACCCAGGATGCTTAAGCACTGAGCCATATCTCCAAACTTTTTATTTTTTATTTGAGACAGGGTCTTGTTAAGTTGCTTAGGGCCTCACTAAATTGCTAAGGCCAGCTTTGAACTTCTAATCCTTCAACCTCAGTCTCCCAAGCCACTAGAATTAAATATATCCTCCAATGTTTAGCATTTTGCTGATTATCTGCTAGGGATCCTGGTGGCTTTTTTCTAATTAGAATTGTGGGTAATGTAGTACTGTGATTAGCCCACTCACTATGAGAGGAGGGCTCTGACAACTTCTGCCCCTTGGCATCATGGTTGATATAATTCTGAGTTTTACCCACATATCTTTGCTAGTAGTCACATAAAGATGAATGCCTCATTCTTGCCCTGGTACCCTGAGCAATTAGGATTAGGGCTAGGATTAGTGAAAGGGCTAGGGGTTGGGTTTTTGTCCTTTGCTGATTTCTACATGGGATCCTGGCAGCATCTGCCACTTCAGATTGTGAGTAAGGTAATCTGTGATGTGCCTGCTGATTGTGGAGAATACTTGAAGCATTGGGTGCTCCCTAGCACTGGGGTGTAAGGAGAGTGAAGGGTGAAAAAGGACTGAGGGAATCTGAAGGCAGCTGCCCACTGTGCTGCTAGGAGAGATTGAGGGTGACATTGAGGTACAAAGAGAGTGAAGTGCTGATAATCAGGGTGAGGGTGGACCACAGGAAGTGTTGCTTTGGGGTAAGCTCAATTCAAGTGGTCAAGAGCCAGGGTGACAGAAGGGAGGTCACTGACCTGATGAGAAGAAGGGTCCTGGAGGCTCTTACCATGTAGTGAGTAGGGATGATGCACCTCAGCCAATCTCTGCACAGGGGACAACTGATCAATGACCCTCTTTCTCACTGGAGATTTGGGTAAATGAGATAAAGCCCCTTTTCTGCAGGATCAAAACAAGGATGTCTGCTGTTGCCCTCAGGTTTGGTCATTATCCTAAAACCCACCCATTGATGAGTCATTAGAACCAACAAAACCTGTCCCACTCAACCACAACCACTAATGCCAGATGACCCCAAGTCATAATCTACAGAACCACAATCCCGAGGCATATAGAATTTCCAACAGAGATCTCCTAGAAAAAATACAATTTCAAGGCCACTGGCTGCCAGGTGCTGTCATCCTCTCAGGCAGTGGGGTCATCTCTCCTGCTCAGTTCTCTCTCTCCTTATCTGGAGACTAGGGCATAGAGAGGGAGGCTGGGGCACAGGGGTGATGAAGTTGGCTCAAGTGGTCTAGGCTGGCTGGGCTAGATGCTGTGTCTGCCTCTCTACTTGAGGCCGTGTCATGCTGCATGTGCTCCCTCCTCCCTCTAGTGGATTGTGGAATTTCTTTGCTTACAGGATTTACCCACTTATGCAGCAGCAATCACCAGAGTGTGCCTGGAAAAGGGTCCAGGCCCATGTGGTGAGCTGGCAGAGGTGGGTAGCTTCTTGGTG
>NW_026694681.1:0-16552 GCF_021218885.2 Marmota monax
GGCCGCCCTCTTCTCCCAGTGCCCCGCCCTCGAGACCGCCCAGTTTAACAGCTCCCGGAGGGCTCCGAATGCAGCGCCTCTGCCGCCAGCCTGATGCTCAGCCCCAGCGTGAGCCCGGCAAGGGCGAAAGCGGCCGCTCTCACCTGGCTTGCGCAGCTCCGGCTTGTGGGTGGGGGCGGGGCGTGGTGTAGATCTGAGCGCGCCTCTCCAAGCGGAAGGGCGGCTGCGCGGCCGCCAGTCCGGCGGCCCGTGCCCCTTTGGGGCCAAACCCCGCTGGTCTTCCGTGGGCCCCGCCTCCTCCGCATTGCCTAGCAACAGAACAAATGCTTGGTTTTATTTAGCGATGGCCACAGTCTGCAGCTTCAGCTTCAGCCCCCATTTTTACCCCCATTAGCCCAGTTCACCCTGAGTCTTTCCCATAGGCCCTTTTTATATATGCAAATCAAAGAAGGCACACTGCCAACAGGTTACATGGGGATGGAGGGGAGCAGGACTCATGCTCATAAGTTAATGTTTATGACCTTGAGTATAAAAGCTGAATCAGAGTGTTTCTGGCCTTGACTTAACATAACATAATTGGTTTCTAGCCCTAGCTGCACATTAGAAACATAACAGCTTGCCGGAAGTCTCAGCTAGGTAACCTAACTACAGCCATTTTGGGGCCTAGCCCAACACTGACCTAAATTAAGTAAAAATTAGAGCTCTTTCAACCCCATTTCTGAGGTTTATAATAGCCCTAAAGGCCTGAGACCACAGGAGCACTAGATGTGAGATTTGGAGATGAGTGATCACCTTCTTACCTATTTCAGATATGAGTGTACCTTGAACTTCTCTGCGTGTCAAATAACAATGACTTCTGTTACTTTCTGTATCATATTATTATTTTTTTTATAGTGCTGAGCATTGAACCCAGGGCTGTGTGCATGTGAGACAAGCACCCTATCAACTAAGCTATATCCCAGCCCCATATTACTAAATTTTGAGCATAGTCACCAGGGTTTCAAAACTAAAAGTTCAAGTTTTATCTTTGCAAGTAGAATGACTGGCAAAAAAAAAAAAAAGGTGTAAAATTTTATTTTACATGAATTGATTAATTATTTTTATACAATCTTATATTTGAAGGGCCTTTATAAGGTCTTTTTAAAGGTCTTAAAGATAATGAAGTGGAGATGTTAAGGATTTCTCCAAAGTCACACAGAACTGGAACCTGGCCTTTCTAACTGACCTCACTCAGTGGTGGAGGTCAGAAGCACTGCATTGCTTCTCTTGCATTTGGCTTACATTAGAAATCTACTACAGGATGCTGGCCACTTCTGGCTTAGCCACTACAGGATGCTGGCCACTTCTGGCTAACACTGCCTACTGCCACTAGAGCTTACAGACAAGTATACAAAGCAAGTGTATAGCACAAGTATAATGCACCTGCTGCCACTAGAGTTTGTGGACAAGTGTATAGGATCAAGAATTCATATTGTGATGAATGATAAGGAAATTGATGGAACTCTTCTAGGATTAACTGTCAATATGGTGCTGTAAGATGTCACTGAGTTTGACATCAGAAGGAAAAAGGATTACTAAATCTGATAAGATTTTGCTTAATGGAAAGAATATAACAATGTTGGTTCCTGAAGGAGAGGGACCTGAAGGATGAATGATTTTCCTTGACTTATACTAGATTCCATTTTGTTTTATAATAGATTTTTTAAAATCTTGAGTATTTTAAAAATATATATTTTTTAAATCTTTTAATGTTTAGGTTCTCTAAGGATAATTTTTCCCATTAAAGGGAAATACTTTCAAGATATATTGTATGACCAAATTTCTAAATTAATCATAATTATCTTGGAAAAAGAAGAAATTAATTCAGTTCCTTTTTTTTGTAGTTGTAGATGGACAGAATGCCTTTATTTTATTTGTTTATTTTTATGTAGTGCTGAGGATAGAACCCAGTGCCTCACACGTGCAAGGCAAGTGCTCTGCCACTGAGCTATAGCCCCAGCCCTGTGAGTTTGGTTTTTTGAAGACTAAAAGGTAAAGCCTTTTTGGTTGGAAAAAAAAAGAAAAAAGAAACCTTCTTCAGAATATCTGTATGGAGAAACTAATAGAGGCGAAGATACTTAGCAAAGGATAAAGCCCTAATGAGGTATTTTGCTACTTTACTATTAGTAAGAAGCCAGATGTACAGTAGCCACAAAATTCCATTGTTATATCAACCATCATAAATTTAAAGTTGCAAGAACTTCCAGAATTTACTCCAAAAATGCATGTTTAAGTATCTCGACAACTTAATATTGGTTTTCTACAATCCAAGAAACGGGAAAGGGTGCTGCTGAAAAATTAGAAGTATGAGAATTTAATTGCTGAATGGCAATGAAAAAAAAATCTACTGAAGAAAGTTTAGAAATAAAATTCATATTGTAACTGAATCCTATTCTAATATTAGGTAGTAAATCATGAACAACACATTTCCCTGTTACTCAAACATATTATTTACATTCAGTCATGGTGTTGCCTAATCCATCCAAGGAAGTTTGCAGGTAAAACTACGTTTATGCTATAATGAAAAACACAGGTACGATAATTAAACCAAATTTCTATTGGACCTTGAAAAATAAGCCTAAGAACTACTAAGAAAAAAGTTCAAGTTTTAAACTTGGGAATATGTCTATGTAAATTGTTCTTCTTCCATAAACATAATTAAAACGTTATATTTCGTTGTATCACCAAATTGTATGATCAGATGGGAAAAGCCTGGGGGAGCACTCAAAGGACCCCAAACTACAATATCATCTAACTTCAATAAATTTCTAACTTTTGTAGGTAGGACTTGCTGTTTTATGTTTAGTTTCTGTCTATGAAATTGCATGCTGGTAGTGATCTTGAACCTTTTTTCTGCAACTCTTAATTCTTCTATCCACTAATAAACATCTTTGGGGTTCTGCTTGTCTTTATCATTAGTTTTATAGTAGCAGGCTAGATGGATTACAAAGCCATTGAAGAAGACCATGATCCTAAAAAGTATGCTGGAGAAAGATGACCATTAACTGACTTAGCCATACAGAGCCTTGGACTCTGTCTCAGTTAATGGCTTAAAAATTATAAATAATAAAAGTTGGACTGGGGTTGTAGCTCAGTGGTAGATCACTTACCTTGCATGTGTGAGGCACTGGGTTTGAATCTCAGCACCACATAAAAATAAAGATATTGCATCCATCTATGACTAAGAAAAAAATTTTAAAATAAATAAATAAATAAATAAAAGCTACTTGGATATATGTGCTTCAGTCTTTAAATGGAGAAATGTATCAGAAGCATACATGAGAGACAAGAAACGTACTCAAGTAGTATAGGTGGAAATGTAAGTTGACACAATCTAAAAGGCAATTTTTAAACATTTACAAGCACACACAGAGATGACTTTTGACTCAGCAATCCCACTTCTAGAGATTTGATCTAAAAAATTGTAAAAATCCCAAAAACTATCCCTCTAGAAATATTCACTAACGCTTTACTTATAACAAAAAACCCATAAACAATTTAAATATCCATTAATAAGCAAACATAAGTAAACACATTGTGTTACTATGCAGGCA
This sequence comes from Marmota monax, assembly GCF_021218885.2. Classification (NCBI taxonomy): domain Eukaryota; kingdom Metazoa; phylum Chordata; class Mammalia; order Rodentia; family Sciuridae; genus Marmota; species Marmota monax. The sequence continues at coordinate 3,594 of NW_026694681.1, forward strand.
TTAAGATGATAGGGAAGATGTAAACTAATATGGAAGGATGCCAATATTATAAGAAACAAGATGCAGAATAGTATCACACCAACTGTATAAATTGTGGATGTGTTTTTAAGCATGCAAAGTATATATATAAATATATATATATATATATATATATATATACACACACACACACATATATACATAAAATACAGAAATCTAGAAGTACACTCACCAAATATTAACAGTAGTTATTTCCAGATGACAAGTTTTTTGTGAATGAACATTTTTCTCTATTCTTGAAGTTCTTTTTTTTTTTTTAACAGTGAGCATGTGTGGGAAGCCATCCTGACACGTGACTGGGTGGCTCCCGTTAAGGGTCTGAGGTGTTCTGGCTGTGTCAGAACTTTCCCGCCCTTTCCTGATGAGAGAACCCGTCCGTGTGGGGGTGTGACTGACCACTGACCCCGGGGGCCCAATCACTGACCCTGACCTTCATTGGATGGAATTATCCCCTGAATTTCTTGTTCCCCAATAAAAGGCTACTCCCTGGCGTGTTCACTCTCTCTCTCTCCTGCTAGCCCTGAGTAATCCTTGCTGCCCTGCTGGGCGGTTAGAGGTTGGAGCCAGAGAGGGGAGCCGTCTGGGACCTGGCAATAGAAATAAGGTAACTGAGTCTGTGTGTTTTATCTCTTCTAGCTAACTTTTATGCCAAGAACCTCATTAATGAAACCATTGCGCAGGCCGCCTGGTGGAAGCATGTATTAATTTGTTCTAACCTGTGAAGAGGAATGTGTTTGAAATTTTATTATATTGTATGTTATTTTATAACTGGGAAAAGTATAAATGCACAAGGACAAATTGTTCTCCCTAGATTTATAGCCAAGATATGAAGAGGGATATGAACCTTTAAAAGTCTGCCAAAAGACACAAGCAGACATTTCCCAAAGAGAGTGTACAGATGGCAAATAAGTACATGAAAATATGTTCAATGTTATTAGCCATTGGGGAAACAAAAATTAAAACCACAGTGAGATATCAGAATATCTTATTCTATTTAACCTGTCAGAATAGTTTAACAACAAATGCTGGTGAGGATAAGGAAAATTTGGATTAATCATATATTAGAAATGTGAAATGATACACCCACTCTGGAAAAAAGGCAGTTTATACAAAAACTAAACATGTGCCTACCATGTAAACCAGCAGTTGTACTCCTAGACATTTACCCTAAATAAATGAAAATATATGTTCACACAAAAACCTATACATGAAAGTATATAGCCACTTTGTTCATAAATAGCCAAAGCTGGAAACAGCCCAATTTTTTTCAATGGCTAAATGGTTATATTGTGGTTCCTCCATAATATGAAGTAATAGTAATAGAAAGAAATAAACTACCAATACATGCAACAAATTGCATGATCTCAGGGGAATTGTGTTGCATGAAGCTGTATTATCCCATTTATAAAACATTCTTAAAATGGGATTGGGATATAGCTAAGTGGAAGACTGCTTGTTTAGCATGCATAAAGCCCAGGTTTCAAACCCCAACACTGAAAAAAAATCTTGAAATGGATAACAGATGACTGTTTGCCAAAGGTTAGGTATGAGTAGGGGGTACGTGTAGCTACAAATGGATAGAAGGTTAGGTATGAGCAGAAATGGTAGGTGTGGCTATAATTAAGTAGTAGGAAAGTATCTTGTGTTTATGGTACATTTCTGAATCTTGATTGCAATGGTGGTTACATTAAACTACACACACAGAGAAGTGCTTAAGACTCATGAAATCTGAATAAGCACTACAGATGGTACTGATGTCTCTATTTCCAGGTTTTGATGTTGTATTATAGTTATTTAAGATACTACTATTGAGGAAAACTGGGTAATGGTACATGCGATTTTCTTGTAATTATTTTTACAACTTCCTATGAATCTATAATTATTTTAAAATAATTCTTTAAGGTTCTGCTAATTTAAGGTCAACTAGGAGTTGCCTCAAAAAAAGAAAAAAAACGAAATGAGCTTAAGAGATTCTATGTGATGTTTTAACATTTCTGCCTAGGGTCCTTGGTATATTATTCAAGGAAAGGTATTTGAATGTAGTCCCTTATCAGAATTATTAAAATACCCTTACTATGTGGTCTCCATTAAAATACTTGAAAAGGGAACATAAAATAAGGGATTTTAAGCACTTTCTTCTGCCTCTATCTGAAACAATTGGCCTCTTTTCAGTTAGAGAGCCCAAAATGCTCACATCAATCAATATTTGCTGATCTCAGATTTCTGGTTAGATGGTTGATTTTACAGGACTGACTGACTGTTATTCAGGTTTGTGTCCAAAAAAAAATGTCATCTAATCAGAGAGTTCTTCCCTGACCTGTCAGTCTTCAGCAGTCACACTTGGTCAAATTATTTTAGCAGCACCTGAATCTGGCTTGCATTTTCTCCAACCGAGACTCCTGCATACAATCCAAGATTCCTGAAAACTTGCTTTTCACTTCTAAGGAAAAATGTTTATGTAAATCCACCTGCTAGCATAGGAAGACCACAAGACAGGTGAATTTTGACTAAGTATACTTTGGGATTGTGCAAATCGGGATTCTGAATATATGGCATAAGCCCAAGGGAAACGTTATCGGAAATCATTTCAAAGTGATGTTCTCCAAACCTAAAGTCCCACATAAATCCTTTAGAAGTAAGTTCTACCAAAAATTAGTTTTAGAAAAAAACACAAAAATAAATAAGGCAACAATCCACTATAAGCTGGAGACGGGAGATGCAACAGGAGGACCAGAGTACAATAATTTCAGAACATAAAAAAACTGTCTGAAAGATTTTTAATAATTTAAAATAATTGAAGATATATAAGGTACAAAAACATAAGCACATGAACAAACATTATAAAATAGACAGGTTTTTAAAATACGTGTAGAACTTCTGGAAATTGAACAAGACGAGTAAAGAGACAGGGAATATAGAAACAATCAGAAGATACAAGATATATCAAATAAATGTTATAGTAAAAAGAATAGGGATACTGTCTGAAGAGCTGATAGCTGACAGGTTGTTATAGGACTAGTGACAAATATGACTTCTTAGTTGAGAAGTAAAACAGGTCACGGCCAGTATAAATTCACAGTTAGAAAATGCAGAACACCAAAGGAAAAGAGAAAAAAAATGAAAAGCAACTGAAAAGAAAAAGTGGATAATTTTGTAATAATAATAATAAAATAATTTTAAAGCTACGAGATAGAAAAATAAATTTCTTTATCTAGAATTCAATGTCAAGGTAGATTACCATTTCGGATTAATTACAATATAAAGACAACGTCAGGTAAATGTTAAGAATGTTTATTATCTACAGGACCTTTGTTGAAAAAACTACCAAAGGATAAACTTCAATTGGAAATTGAAAGAGGAAAGGAATAAAAGAAGCAATAGCAATCAAGAAAATAAACATGGGATAAGTGTAAAGAAACCCTCATTGAAAAAGACAGTGAAAAATTTGCTATTATTTTACTTGACTTAAAATCAAGAATGACACACAATTGCTAGATATAGTGGTGCACCTGTAATCCCAGAGGCTTGGGAGGCTAAGACAGGAGGATTGCAAGTTCAAGGCCAGCCTTAGCAATGTAGCGAGGTTCTATGCAACTTATTGCAATGCTGTCTCAAAATAAAAAATAAAAAGGTCTGGAGATGTAGCACAGTGGTTACACCCCTGGGTGTACCAAAAATAACAACAACAAAATACAAGCATTCAAAGTAACATAAGAAAACTCATTAATTGTTCAAGAGAATGACAGAACAATTGATGAATCTCATTTTTAAGCCAAATATATATTTAAAATTTAAGAATAATTTTAAAAATACTTGAAATGTAATCTATCATTTATAGCCAATAAGGGGGGAATGGGATTAAAACAAATGAAGTGATCTAATCTAAAAGGCAGGGAATAGGAAAAAAACACCATGCTTATTCATAATTTAATAATGAAACACCTGAGGTATTGCCTTTAAAGTCAGTAACAAGAGAAAAATGTTTTCTATGTTACCACTATCCAACATTACACAGGCAGTCTTAACAAAGCAATAAGAATTAAAGGCATAACAACTAAAAAAGAAAAAGTCTATTATTTGTAGATAATGCAATCATGTGAAAAATTCTACAAAATATACAGACACACTCATAAAACTACAAATAGAGCTTTTAGAAGTTTCTTCAAGAAAATTTACAAATATCCTATACTGTAGCAACAAACATCTAGAACAAACATGTTCTGATCCCCTAGCAATTCTACTGCAAGTGTCAATCCAAGGAAGCTCTTATATAAATGCACACAAAACTAGAAATAAGGATACTTTCAAAAAAATTGTTAAGAGTAAAAAAAAATAAATTAAGCAAACAAATGAATCAAATTGTCCCTTAGTGAAGTATACTTGCATACTTTGAATAAAATGCCATGTTTAAAATGATGATCTGGGCTGGGGTTGTGGCTCAGCGGTAGAGCGCTCACCTAGCATGAGAGGCCCTGGGTTCGATCCTCGGCACAACATATAAATAAACAAAATAAAGGTATTGTGTCTGACTACAAATAAAAAATAAATATTTAAAAAAATATTTTTAAAAAGTGAATGATCTGTCAAATAAATCTGTATAATGTTGAATGAAAAGGCAAGCTGCAAAAGTTAGTTTTCAGAAGGTATCATTTATGTAAAATTTCCCTAAAATGTTATGTATAAATATGAACATACTAAGAAAAATACAAAACATGCATGGGAATCATGTAGGGAAAGGAAGCTTCTAGCTTCACATATGTAGGCCCTTCTGGATCCAGGACAGCAGGACTTAGCATATCTGCAAAATTTTGTTTTCCTTGAAAAAATACTTGAAGCAAATATGGCAAAATTTTAAGCTTTGGTCTTAAAGATGTCTGTTTTATTTTCCATGTTTAAATTCTTTTATAATTAAAAAAAACAACAACAACAGTTGAAAAGATATCTATTGATCCTACTGACATTTTAACCAAGTTGTTTTTGGCCAAGTTTTCTAATGCCATCATTATAATACCTGGAATGATGGATGGAACTAAGCATTAGATTACAAATGCATGGGAATCATAGGGCCACTTTGAGATTCACCTCCATCCTCTCCATTTTTCTTCCTATTCTACTTCACTTCCTCTTTCTTTTTCCTGCTGGTTTGTGAGAGAAGTCATGATAGATCTCGAAGTTCCATACAAAATAAGAACAATCTAGCAAGAAAAAGAATAAACTATCTCTCCCCTCGCTGTCTTTTAGAATTATGTTTGTATCCAGGTGAGCTACAGGAGGACTAATTTATCTCTCTAGCTGCTGCTCTACCAGCCAAGTTCATCATTCACGCATTAGAGAGCTGAAAACCTTCAGAGACTACAGATTCTAGCAATAAATTAAATCTCTTACTCAGAGACTTGGTTTCTGTTTGATTTTTGAGAAAAATCTAAGATAAAAGCCCTGGAGGGAGGATAAAGATGATGACAAACGACTTATTCCCCAATTTCTCCCAGCTTACTTTAACATTTTATTTTTCTTACGACAAAGAAGAAAGCAGTTCCAAAGGTAGTGCTAGCCCTTCTATCCTTTCTGCATGAGCAGCAACAATAAGAATTCCTTTTCCTTCACCACAAGAACAACAGTAACCAGAATCCACAGTATGCATAACATGGAGCTATTGTCTGATTGGTTTGGCCCTGTGCAGCCCATTTAGGGCAGACTATACAGAAAGTCATGTTTATTGTTCTGAGTTGATGTCTTTCCTTATCTTCTCAGAGGTTTAGCTTAGACTGAGTCTGTCTGTCCCTTGACTTATGTCAGTTAGCATCTCTGTCCCAACCTTCTCTACCTTTTCCTGATTCTGTAAAACAAACAGGTTCATGAAAATCAACAGAGAATAAATCCCCAAGTACTATTAAACTGCCAACCAATATCCATAAGGTGAACTCAACAATAGCCAGACACACACATTTGTCCAAAATTCAGAGTGCTCAAAATTATCTCAATACATAGACACAGATGCATTTATTTCAAGGTGGAATTGACTTTAAATTAAAAAAATTTATCAAAATGATTCATAAGCTGTGTATTTAAAAAATCCATACACTGAAAGTACATTTTTGCTAACTAAGTGGTAGTATAGCCCAAGTGTCTGTTTTCATATAGATAATAACATATATCAACATGAAGGTTCCTCCGACATTAGGTCAAAAAGATGCCTATGGTAGAATATGCCAGAGCTGACCCTTGGAATGGCAACTATGCCAACAGGAAGATCAGGCACTGACTCTTCAGCTCTTTTTACTGTCATATTTTAAACTTGATCTTTAGGATGAAAAACGATCCCTTAAGTCCTTATCTTCTTGAAAAGACAAAAGCAGTGTCTTTGGCAAATCAACATCTTATTCTGAGAGAAGCAGGTAAACAGATTTTTATTTAATTCAAATCGTGATTCCAAATTTCCTAAAATTCCCAAAAGGATGCTGGAGAAACTGTTTTCTGGCACACAACTGGAGCAACCCAACAAAGTAATTCATGACTAAAAGAAACCATACATTATATAAGTTCCCAACACCTCACCAAAGAAAAGTACCTAGTGGAAATGGGCAACTTTATGATTTTTTTTTATTTGGGCCCCAGGGCAAAAATACCATAAAATAACAACATCAGTAAAATTCCTTGCTTATTGAATTCTGAAAAAGGTTACTGAATTTTAAAAAAGAATTTAATTAAAATGCTGCATTCTCTTTCATAGTTAATACATTCAGATCACAATTGAAAATAAATAATTATTCTGTACCCAAATATAAAGTTTAAAGGCCTTCCTATTTTCTGTCTTCCTATTTAAGAAACATTTTACATAATTAGTTTCCAATATTTACCAAAAGTTAACTATCAATCCTAAGATTAAACAACTGTATAAAACAATCTAAGCTCTCAGCATAAAATCTGCTATCATTACAATTTACCATAAATTTAAAAAAATATACATACCTCAACAAATATAAAACATGGGATGATGGAATAACTTTGTTGAGTGTTGTTTCCTACAGCCATTTCTCAGACCATGTAGCAAGACTGCACCGTCTAGAACTGTCCAGACTGAAACAGAAATAGATTTCATGGTGTAAGAGCCATATGTTCAGAAGTCCCTTAGGTACATTCATAAAAATATCAGCAACCCTCTAGATAAGCAGGCTGTGTGCAAACAATGCAAAATAGTGACCTATAGCACAGCGAAGCCAGACTAACAATCATTCCAGTGAAAAGCAAATAAGAGATACCAGGTATAAATAGTCTTAGAGCCAAAATGACCAGGTAGGAGGCCTCTTATGCATAGAGGTATAGCAAATAGAATTCTGGTTTCTAGGCTTTGCTTAGTGCCTTAACCTGGTAGACTGCTGTCACATCATGAAACAGTTTACAACATAAAACATTTGTTATCATCCCCGCTGTGTGTAACTGTCCTGTCTGTGCCTAATCCCTCAGTGTGCAACCTTGTTTCTTAGGCCCTTGCTTCTGTCTTTGGAGCTTTCCATCAGTGCACTAACCTCTGACTTCCTTCCTTCACCATTATTTGCCTTGACTACACAGCCATTAACTGCTTTGGGTTAATACATCACTGATCTGTCTCTCTGGGTTCCCTCTGCCCAGGGTATGATCCAGACACAAAACATTAAATCTATACTATTCTCTCAATTTATAAGAATGAAATAGCTGGACAACAGCAGATAAATGTTAAAATATTTTATTAGAATATCCCCAACCTGCTTCAAACTGAAAATGTTCTTGAATTAGGAATTAGGTTATTTTTGGGTTCTTCTTTTATGAAACTTGCCAGGTAAAATCATTTTTCCTTGACACTTTTTATTCTCTACCCAAAGCCATGATACACGTGTTTTATATATCTGCTCTTGACAGTTATCTTTTACCTATTCAGTTCTCTGTCATTTCTATCAACAGTTCTTCTGAATTGTGATATGAACTACTCATCTACTTGAATGGCCAACTATACTTTTTTTTTAAAGGTCATGAATTAATGTTAATATCTTTATTTCTCTCCTTACTAAGTCTTCCCTTACCCTTCTACAGAATAACATTTCAAAATATGACCTTCTCTTTTTTTATTAGTTGTCAAAACATTACATAGCTCTTGACATATCATGTTTCATACATTTGATTCAAGTGGGTTATGAACTCCAATTTTTCTCCCGTATACAGATTGCAGAATCACATTGGTTACACATCCACGTTTTTACATACTGCCATACTAGTGTCTGTTGTATTCTGCTCTTTCCTATCCTCTACTATCCCCCCTCCCCTTCCCTCCTCTCCCATCTTCTCTCTCTACCCCATCTACTGTACTTCATTTCTCTCCCTTGGTTTCCCCCCCCCTTTCCCTTCACCTCCTTTTATATGTAATTTTGTATAATGATGAGGGTCTCCTTCCATAAACAGGGACGAGAGGTGGGAGGGAAAGGAAGAGAGAAGGGAAATTGCATGACCTTCTCTTTTTGAGATGCCAACATTTTGCTTATGAATTAAAACCTTCTCAAATTTAATATTACATGCTTTATAAGTTCCTTCCAATCACAGTATTTAAATTATCTAACTTTTTAGACAGCTTATTTTTCCTTTAAAGATGAATTCTGAAAAAGGTTACTGAATTTTAAAAAAAGAATTTAATTAAAATTTAATTTAAATTATCTGTTAAAAATAATACTCATAATATTATTATTTCACCTATTTTTGATTTAGAAAGAATATTTTCTACATCAAGAAAGGAATCTACATGCATACATGTTTTTACACATTGATCTGGCAATCATGTATCATTTTCATTTACCTTTATTAACTTAAATCCTAGAATTCACTTATCAGTATCAATAATTCAGATTTTTCTTTTAGCATCAACTAAATACAGTAAAATATATGTGAAAAGAAAAATTTTAGTGATGTCCAAGTGGGCAGGGGTATAAGTAAAAACCAAGAAATTAGACACCTAGTATTTTAGATTACTTCTCCAATTAAAAAGAAGAGCAATATAAGGGAGAATAAGGGACAAACTTTGAGGTATCATATGAAATTCTCCCTTATCTTAATTTTTCTGGTTCAAAATGCAAGACAGGTGTGTATGTGTGTAGGGGGGAGTGAGAGGTAAGGAGAGGGAATTATACCAAGGCATATTTTTTTCGGGGGAGAGGGTTACCGGTGATTGAACTCAGGGGCACTCGACCACTGAACCAACCCTATTTTGTATTTTATTTAGAGTTAGGGTGTTTTGCAAACCTAATGAGGTTTGCAATCCTGAATGCTGCTACTAGAGAAGAAACGACAACAGTACTTGTGTTTATTTTTCCATCATACAATTTCCTAATTCCAATCCTTGGTAATAAGTGAAACTACAAGGAAGAGAACAAAGAGAAGAGAGCACATCTCTTTATTTCTTTTTTGTTTTTAATTTTTTGTACTTGTAAATGGACAGCATGCCTTTATTTTATTAGCTTATTTTTATATGGTACTGAGGATTGAACCCAGTGCCTCACGCGTGCAAGGCAAGTGCTCTGGCACTGAGCTCCAGCTCCAGCCCTCTTTATCTCTTAAAAGGGAGAAACTTAAATATAAGTATACTCCAAGGTAAGCAGTCAATTCTTGACTTCTCACCCAGTCTCCTGAGTTCCACCTAATAAAGTTGACCGATAAGCTGACGGTGACTGTATAGCTGCAATCACACAGAAAAAAGTACTAGATTTAAGTTTCTAATCTCTTGTGTATTCTTTTCCTTTGTTATCCTTTATGTGTGAGTCACAAAATGTTATTCCCTATCTTCTTATCCTGCTGCTAAATATGTTCCTCATTTTTTTTGAAACTGACAACCAAAAAATACCCAAAGATACACTGAGGCTCAGGAGAACCTGAAGTTATGATAATTGCACTTAAGACCAAGCACGTATTTAGTCTGAGGTTACTTGTATAAGTAACAGTTATCTGAAGCTATGGTGACTCTTTTGGAAATGACCAGTTGAGCCTGTACCAGCCTAGGCTCTTCCATAGTTCCTCAGTCCCATAATGCTATTTTAGATCAGTTTTAAAGTATTCTTTCCTCTTGTTCTTTAGGGGAATAATTTCTGTAAATTCCTACAGAAACAGAAGCTTTTTGCATGTTCTCTTGTTCTTCATTTTTTTTTGTCCCCAAATCCTCTCTTGAGGACTTTTTATATATCCCATCACTGCCTCTCAACCTCTCTACCTATTGTTACCCCTTTTTCCTTATTTGTATTACTTTTGACTCTTCCATGAAAATGTCCCTCTCTTTTTTTTCCAACAAGAATTTAGCTCTCATTCCAATGTATCCAAAGTTGGAGAATCATGTACTGTGACCCCAAGTATCAGTTTTGGAACTTTTCACTGTCCCCACCCATCAACTCAGGCTTTGAAGCACCTACATTCACACCCATCACCACTGCAATTGATTTGCTTTTCAATAGTGTGCTGGACCCACCTGAAACCTGCTCATTGTGTTCCTCTTCACTTCTCCCACTCTCAATTTCAGTGACTTAAGCATCTACACTAATGTGACCTTACATCTACCTGCCTTAAAATTCTGTTACTTAGCTTAGCTGATCTTTTACTCCACCTTAAATTAGTTCCAGGCCAATTATGGAAAACATTTTGCCTTTGCTCCATCTTGGCAGTTTGTATTTTATGTCTAATTTATTTATTCATTTATGCAGTACTGGGGATTGAACCCTGGGCCTCATGCATACCAGGCAAGTTCTCTACCGCTGAGCTATATCCCCACTCCTTTTAATTTCATTTTCGAGACAGCATCTTGCAAAGTTGCCCAAGCTGAACTTGAATTTGTAATCCTCCTGCCCAAGCCTTCTGAATGCCAGAATTACTGTGTTACTGGGCCTGGCATGTTACTAGCTTTTAAACATGTAGTATTATTTAATAGTTATAAAGAGTTCATAGTGTATAAGCTAACATATATGGTACTGAGAATTGACCCCAGTGCCTCATACATGCCAGGCAATTATGCTACTGCTGAGCCTCAGCCCCAACCCCAATAATAATTTCTTATATAAAATGTAAATATTACATCTAAGAAATTTCACATCATACCCAGTTCCAACTGTGGAGTACCCTCAGTTTTTTCTTTAATATTTAAAATATTACTGGTCTATTTGTCATATGGTATGAATAAGAAATGAAGGATGCATAGTCATCTCACATGTCTAAGGACACTTTCTACACTTCCTTCAGCTATTTTGCCCATCCCCATTGTTGTAACTTATACCCACAAGTTCAGAGGATTGACACTAGAGTGTCACAAGTTAAAGAATAAATTCATTGATTTCCATTTTTCTTCTCATATTTCTCATCTCACATCAAACCCCAAAATAGGAGGGTTTCACTTTGAATTTAAAAAAAAACAAACAAACAAACCATGACTTCCATTTTCATCAGTATGGTGGATTAGATACCATGAAACCACTAATTTACTGGACAAAATATTTTAATATCCTCTCTTGAAGACTTTTTATATATCCCATCACTGCCTCTCAACCTTTCTACCTATTGTTACCCCCTTTTCCTTATTTGTATTACTTTTGACTCTTCCATGAAAATGTCCCTCTCTTTTTTTTAGATCCCAAACAAAGAAAAAGCAAGAACCCTCAGAATGTGTACTAAAGCTACCTCTCACCTGAATATTCCTGCCGAATCAAGGACACCTGGAGTTTCTGTTTGGTTGTGTTCCTAAGATAAAGGAGGTAGGAGGTAGGAGCCTGGGCTCATGAAGCAAGGAACCTGTGACTATACCTTTGGGGTAACAGTGAATGAGCCATAAATCTTACTGCATAAAGAGGAGATAAGACAGAAATGTTTTGTCTTTTACTAGGGCAATGAGTGGTAGAGAAGGAAAAAAGAGCATCCCTGAGATGTAACTACTAGATGGCTTCAGGTGAGTTTGCCATCCAAAATCACATTACATCTGATTGAAAACAAAACCTCAATTTGAGAGTTGAAATCAAAGTTGTCTCAACTGGTATTGCCTTTTTGACTTTAAACTCTATAAAAACAATACTGAAGAAAATAAGAAGTTTACAGTTAAAATACATAAACAAACAAGGTGCCAATAGTGAGGACCAGGAGAAACATCCAAACATTAAATAGAGAATATTATTAAATACTATTCATAATGTGTTTGGGCAAATAAAACTTAAGCTAAATATGACCCAGAATTATGACATTTGTTAATGTCTAGGATATTTATGGAAAAATGTAATAACTTAAATAAAAAGTAATTAAAAATTCACTGGATGAATATCATCTTCTGAGAAGGGCCTGTTTAGTTCCTTGGCCCATTTATTGATTGGGTTATTTGTTTTTTGGTGTTAAGATGTTTGAGATTTTTATATATCCTAGAGATTAGTGCTCTATCTGATGTGTGTGGTAAAAATTTGCTCCCATTCTGAAGGTTCTCTATTCACCTCACTGATTGTTTCTTTTGCTGAGAAGAAGCTTTTTAGTTTGAATCCATCCAATTTATTGATTCATAATTTTATTTCTTGTGCTATAGGAGTCTTTATATATTTATTTATATTATTTATTTTTATGTGGTGCTGAGGATCAAACCCAGCACCTCTTCACACATGCTAGGTGAGCACTCTACCACTGAGCCACAGCCCCATATAGGAGTCTTATTAAAGAAGTTGGGACCTAATCCGACATGATAAAGATTTGGGCCTGCTTTTTCTTCTATGAGGCACAGGGTCTCTGGTTTAATTCCTAGATCCTTGAGACACGTCTCAGAAGATGATATACAATCAATCAACAAATATATGAACAAATGCTCAACATCTCTAGCAATTAGAGAAATTCAAATCAAAACTACTCTAAGATTTCCTCTCGCTCCAGTCAGAACAGCAGCTATTAAGAAT